>NC_083438.1:27854202-27944516 GCF_020745735.1 Hemiscyllium ocellatum
GGGGAACAGTGAGAGAGAGGGGGGTACACAGAGAGAGGGGGGACAGAGAGAGAGGGGGGGGAACAGAGAGAGAGAGAGGGAGAGAGGAACGGAGAAGATGGGGGTATAGTTTGGGATTTGTCAAACAGTAGGATTGGTCCTTCTGTCATCATGGAGACAGGATCGAACTATTAACCAGTGTCAGGAACACAGATGATCTATCTGTGGTCACACTGCTGCTTGTGGGATCTTGCTGTGTGTTTCTAGCCTCGGGCCAATTGCTCTTTAGTGATTTCCTTGTATTTCGCTGTTGCTTGATGTTCTGCAATGCATTAATGATGCAGGAATTAAACTGACCCAGTATCGCAGGGTAAAGTGGGAGACTGGGGAAGGCAGAGAGCAGTGGGATCTTGCTGTGCTCTTGGTGTCGCTGCTGTATTTTATTTCAAATCGATTTTTATTTCCCTCTCAGTCTGTTCCCCCCGCCCCGAGGAGGGGATTAGATCCAGGAGCTGAAATTCAGGACGGTGCAGAGACAGAGGGAATCAAATCATTTCTGCCCCGAGGAATCATCAGCCCAGAGCCAGAACCAGAGAGAGAGAGAGGGAGTGAGACAGCGAGAGGGAGAGAGACAGAGAGAGAGAGAGAGAGAGTGAGACAGCGAGAGGGAGAGTGAGAGAGAGAGAGAGCAAGAGGCAGAGTGAGACAGCGAGAGAGAGAGCGAGAGAGTGTGAGACAGCAGAGAGAGAGAGAGAGGAAGAGAGAGAGAGAGACAGCGAGTGAGAGAGCGATAGACAGCAAGAGAAAGAGAGAGAGAGAGACAGCAAAAGAGAGAGAGACAGTGAGCGAGAGAGAAAGAGGGGGAGAGAGAGAGACAGCGAGGGACAGAGACAGAGAGTTTGGTTCTGGGGACTATACATACAGTAGGAAAATCCCGACAGATCCTCAGCAGATATCCCCCTCTCTTCCCAGCCCAGTGTGTGTCAGGAGGGGGCTACAGTCAGGCTTTGAGACCCTAGTGTGGGACCTCCCCCAATTAATGATTTAATTGTCCCCCACCCATCACAACCCAATGTGGAATGACTATGTAGGATTATTTATCCCTGCCTATTGCAAGTTGATTTCCCACAGTCGATCAACCCTTTGTTGTGACATTAGTAAATTAATTCCTTGTTTGGAGTATGTTTGGTATTTCTCTGTGGTAGCCCTCCTACACTTCACATTTTACCTGATTTGATAATGCCAACACAACCAGTTCTTCTGTAACATGATGATTGCATTAGTCATAGAGATGTACAGCACAGAATCAGACCCTTCGCTCCAACTCGTCCATGTCAACCAGATATTCTACCTACCTAGCCCCATTTGCCAGTGCCTGGCCCTTATCCCTCTAAACCCTTCCTATTGATGTAGCCATCCAGATGTCTTTTAAAAGCTGTGATTGTACCAGCCTCCACCACTGCCTTTGGCAGCTCATTCCAAGCACACACCACACTCTACGTAAAAAAAAGTTGCTCCTGAGGTCCCTTTTAAATCTTTCCCCACTTATCCTGAACCTATGCCCTCTAGTTTCAAGCTCCCCCACCACAGGGAAAAGACTTTGTCTGTTTATCCTATCCATGACTCTCATGGTTTTATAAAACTCTATAAGGTCTCCCCCAGCCTCTGATGCTCCAGGGAAAACAGCCCCAGCCTATTCAGTCTCTCCCTACAGATCAAATCATCCAACCCTGACAACATCCCTGTAAATCCTTTCTGACTCCTTTCAAGATTCACAACATCCTTCCGATAGGAGGGAGACCAGAATTGCACACAATATTCCAAAAGTGGCCGAACCAATGTCCTGTACAGACGCAACATGACCTCCCAACTCCTACACTTGATGCTGTGACCAATAAAGGAAAGCATACCAAGCACCTTCTTCACTATCCAATCTACCTGTGACTCCACTTTCAAGGAGCTGTAAACCTGCACTCCATTCATGTGCAACTCCATGTTACAGTAAAATCACGCTTCAGGAACAGCACTTAACGTGTTGGGACCAATCATGTTGCAGCCAACACACATTTTCAAAGTTCACATTGTCAAAAGTGTCCCCAATTCTTCAATCGTGTCACAGCAAATTCACGTTGATGAATCACACGTTATAACAGAATGACCTGCAATTGGCTCCTGAGGGATTCGAGGTTAAAAAAAAATCAATTGGAATTCTGGACAAAAAGAACAAACAATCTGAAGAAATGGTGGTAAGGAATTGATAAGAGTTTTATGCACCAGCGATATAGATGTGTAATGTTCATATTAATATCAAAATCTCTCCACAGTTTCAAGATCAGATCATCAAAACTTGAAACAAACACAATAAGCATTACAGAAACTCAGCAGGTCTGGCAGCATGTGTGGAGAGAGAAACACCATTAACATTGAGTCTAATGTGACTCATCTTCACGACATTAAAAAACTGAACAATTTGACAACCTTGTGAGGTTTACAAGGGATTTGGGATCCACAGTGTCACTGACATCTGTCTTCTCAAGTAAGTTTTCTTTGTAATAAGTTAATTAAACTTTGCTTAACAAAGTATTCTCAAAGATTTTGTCTTCTCGGGGACTAATGTAGGAGCAGGGAGATGTGTGAGAGCTGCTCAGGAGGGTTGAAACGAGTAGTTTTGGGGAGGATCCAGGGAATTAGTGAGGAAAGAGATCACTCTGAGACTGAGTTACAACTCACACAACACCAGGTTATAGTCCAACAGGTTTATTTGGAAGCACTAGCTTTCGGAGCGCTGCTCCTTCATCAGGTGGTTGTGGAGTACACAATTGTAAATACAGAATTTATCGCAAAAGATTACAGTGTGATGTAACTGACATTATAGATTGGAAAATATCTTGATTGTTAATTCTCTCATCTGTTGGAATGACCATGATAGTTTCACTTGGTTCATATGTAAATCACAAAACTCTTTTTAAAAGTTACATTCTCAGGTTAACTGTAACAATTGGTGTCAGGCCAGATAAGATGTTGTAGGTGTTAGCCTCCTGTGTTCTGTTGTCTGTGCCATAATATTTAGACTGATTCTAATCTAAAAAATGAGTTAACAGAGTCTAAAATGGATTCATGCAGTTTTTGAGCGAAGTACAATGTAACTCAGCAAGTACAAATTCACCCCACAAACATCTATGTGTATATGTGCATGCGTGTGTGTGTGTGTGTGTGTGTGTGTGTGTGTGTGTGTGTGTGTGTGTGTGTGTGTGTGTAGTACCTGTGTGTGTGTACAGTGCAATGATGGTCACCTGTAATGTGACATGAACCCAAGGTCCCCGTTGAGGCCCTCCCTATGGGAACCAAACTTCGCTTTTACATCTGCTTGGCCACTTTTCGCTGCTGCCTGTCCCGAAGTCCGCCTTGGAGGATGGTCACCCGAAGGTCCGAGGTCAAATGTTCTCCAACTGGGAGGGAACACTCCTGTCTGTTGATTGTTGTGCGGTGCCCATTGATTCGTTGCCATAGCCTCTGCTCGGTCTCCCCAGTGTACCAGGCCTCGGGGCATCCCTGCCAGCAGTGTATAAGATAGACAACGTTGGCTGAGTCACATGAGTACCTGCCACGTACATAGTGGGAGGTGTCCCACGCGTAATGATGGTATCCATGTCCACACTCTGACATGTCTTGCAGAGCCGACCGTGACAGGGTGGTATGGAGTTGTCCTGAAAGCTTGGCAGTTTGCTACAAACAATGATCTGTTTGAGGTTTGGCGGGTGTTTAAAGGTGAGAAGTGGAGGTGTGGGGAAGGTCTTGGTGAGGTGCTCATCCTCATTGATAATGTGTTGCAGGTCAGGAAGAACATGGTGTAGTTTTTCGGTTCCTGGGAAGTACTGGACAAGGAGGAGTACCCTGTCGGTTGCAGCACGTGTCTGACTCCTAAGGAGGTCATTGCGTTACTCATGTGACTCAACCAACGTTGTCTATACACACACACACACACACACACACACACACACACACACGCACGCACTCCTATACAGGCACATCCACTCCGACACACACGCACACACAGGCACTCCTATACTCACACATATAAACACACCCATATACACATACTCAGTCACACAAACAAGCTCTCCTATACATACACAGACACTCACTCACACACACACCTGCAGGCACACACACTCCCAAACTCACACGTGCACCCTCACACAGACTTTGCTCCCTTTACATTCTCACACACACACACATATACATTTGTGGGGTGAATTTGTATTTGCAGAGTTATATTGTACTTTCATCAAAATCTGTATGAATCCATCTCTGTTAACACATGTTTTAGATTAGAATCAGTGGCAACATTATGCACAGACAACAGAACACAGGGGGCTAACACCTACAATATCTTATCTGGCCTGACACCAATTGTGACAGTTAACCTGAGAATGTAACTTTTAAAAAGAGTTTTGTGAATTACATATGAACCAAGTGAAACTATCATGGTCATTCCAACACATGAGAGAATTAACAATCAAGATATATTCCGATATATAATGTCAGTTACATCACACTGTAAACTTTTGCTATAAATTCTGTGTTTTACAATTGTGTACTCCACAACCACCTGATGAAGGAGCAGCGCTCCGAAAGCTAGTGCTTCCAATTAAACCTGTTGGACTAGAACCTGGTGTTGTGTGATTTTTAACTTTGTACACCCCAGTCCAACACCAGCATCTCCAAATCAATCTGAGACTGGTACAGTTGGGAAAAGGAGTGAGACAAACAGTCAGGGCAGGCAGGACAAAAACAGAGAGCAAGGTAGGATTGATAAATTAAACTGCATTTATTTCAATGCAAGAAGCCTAATTGGGAAGGCAGATGAATTGAGGGCATGGTTAGGGATATGGTACTGGGGCATCATAGCAATTACAGAGACGTGGCTCAGGGACAGACAGGACTGGCAGCTTAATGTTCCAGGATACAAATGCTGTAGGAAGGATACAAAAGGGAGTGCGAGAGGAGGGGGAGCAGTGTTTCTGATAAGGGTTAGCATTGTGGCTGTACTGAGGGAGGATATTCCTGAGAATGCATCCAAAGAAGTTACATAATCATGAGGGGCATGGATAGGATAAATACACAATGTCTCTTCCCTGGGGTGGGGGAGTCCAGAACTAGAAAAGCATAGGTTTAGAGTGAGAGGTGAAAGATTTAAAAGAGACCTAGGGGGCAATGTTTTCACACAGAGGGTGGTGCATGTATAGAATGAGCTGCGAGAGGAAGTGGTGGAGGCTGGTACAATTGCAACATTGAAAAGGCACCTGGATGGGTATATGAACAGGAAGGGTTTGGAGGGATATGGGCGGGGTGCTGGCAGTTGTACATTTCTCTGACTCTATGACTTTACTTGGCATCAACCTTCCCAGTAGAGCACCACGATGTACACCAGCCCCTCTTCCCTGTATTAGACCAATAGCCTTGACATTTCAACTGCTCCTCCAAGTGCTTTTTAAAGATTATGAGATCAATACCCTCTCTGGTAGTACATTCCAGATTCCCACCACCCTCTGGGTGATAGTGCCCCTCAAGTCCCCTCGCACCCTCCTGCATTTCACCTTTAAATGAGCCCCCCCCCCGTTATTGACCCAGTGATGAAGGGAACTATTGCTTTGTATCCAGGCTATCCGTGCCCCTCATACTCTTATACACCTCTATCAGGTCCCCCCTCAATCCTCCCTGCTCCAAAGAAAACAGCCCAAACTTAGCCAGCCTCTCTCCATCGCTGAACTGTTCCATGCCAGCCAACATCCTGGGCAATCTCCTCTGTACCCCATCTGGTACAATCACAACTACATCCAAATGGCGGCACGGTGGCTCAGCGGTTGGCATTGCTGGTTCCCAGCACCAGGGACCTGGGTTCAATTCCTTGCCTTCCCAGAGAGTTCTCGAGCCCATCTGATCAGGTCGTGGGGGTTTACCCACTTATATGCATTTTAAGACACCCAAGGCAAACACAAGGAACAGATAAATCACATGAATAAACAACCCCCACAATGCCTCAGGTAGGAGATGTTGTCAAGACAGACCGCACGGGTTTCTTGGTGAAGCCCTTCCCCACGCCACAGCTCCCTTCAGACGGCAGTGACACTGTGGAACACCAAATCCCTTGTAAACTTCAAAGGTTTGTCAAATTGGTCAGTTTTTGATGTTGTGAAGATGAATCACATTAGATTCAGTGTTAATGGTGTTTCTCTCTCCACACATGCTGCCAGACCTGCTGAGTTTCTGCAATGCTTACTGTGTTTTTTTCAAGTTTTGATGATCCTATCTTGAAACTGTGGAGCGAATTCGATATTAATACGAACATTACACATGTATATTGATGATGCATCAAACTCTTATCAATTCCGAACCACCATTTCTTGGCAGTATGCCTAATGGAACCATCGCGTGATAGAAGAACTGACTGTGTTGGCGTTATCAAATCTGGTCAAATGAGCAGTGTAGGAGGGCTACCATGGAATAACACCAAACATTCCCCAAACAAGGAGTTAATTTACTAATGTCACAACACAGGGTTGCTCAACGGTAGGAGATCAACACGCAATAGGCAGGGTTAAGTAATCCTACACAGTCGTTCCACATTCCGTTGTGACTGGTGGTGGGCAATTAAATCATTGATTGGAGGACGTCAGTAATCTCCAACCTCACTGACTGGAGGATCCCAACCCATCAGGTCCAAAAGATGAGGCTGACGCATCTGAAACACCTTCATCCAGAAGTGCAAATGGGTGATCCACCTCGGTCTCCCCCATGAGATTCCGACATCATGAACATCAGTCATTAGCCAATTTGATTCAGTCCCTGTGACATCAAGGAATGACTGAAGGCACAGGATGTTACAATGGTCATGGACCCATCTAAAATGCCTGCAACAGCACTGGGACAAGATGCAATGCAGTACCAAAGCAAGAGTCCTGTGGAAAAACCTTCCCAAACCATGACTGAGACAGTCAGGGGAAGCAAATAAGCTATCAGCTCAACTCCAAGACACTCAACACACTGACTTGGAACCATACCACCATTCATACAGTCATGGAGTTGTACAGCACGGAAACAGATCCTTTGCTGCAACTCTTCCATCCTGACCAGATGTCCTAATTTAATGTAATCCCATTTCCCAGCATTTGGACCATATCTCTTTAAACCCTTCCTCTTCATGGACTGCAAGGTCTCTCTTTCAGCAACATTGGCAAGGCCCTATCATTAAGTGCATAGGTCCTGCACTGATTGGTCTGACCAAAATGCAACACCTCACATTTACAGTCCCACGACAATGTAGTTGACTTTTAACAGCCCTTCATCAAATTAGGAATGGGTGATAAACACTGGTATTGCCAATGAAAAATTCCAAGTGGGATGTTTGTGTCAAATAATTAAAAGAGAATTTACCATTCAGGCTCTGAGATATTCAAGAGCTGATTTGCAGATCAACACATTCCTGACAGAGAATCGCACATCAGGAAGAACATCCAAAAAAGGAACAAATGTAGGCCACATGGCCCTTCACGTTTGTTCTGCCTTCCACGAAGATCACAGCGGATCTGATTTTAACATCAACTCTACATTCCTGCACCTTCCCCAATAATCCCACCCACTCTTGGTCATTAAGAATCAATCTATTTTTGCCTTAAAAATATTTAAATGGGGGATCCAAGATGGCGGCGACCCAGCAAGTCTGAGTCTATAGTGCTCTTCCCAAGACTTGGGTAAAGTGGGTCACCCACCCCCACCACACTCACCAAATCATTCTTAATAGCTGTTAAATTTAAATAGTTGCTTAGTATTATATTTAAATAGTCTAATATTTAGTGAAAAATGACCAAAGGGAAGGGAGCCCGCAGCTCTCAACAAGCAGGACCCCCTCCCCCACCCTCTCCCTCTTCAGCTGCAGCAGAGGCGTCCACAGCCGCCCCGGGGGACTTACCGACGGTAACAAGCCTTGTGGAGATGATTACCAAGCTGGACTCGAAGATCGATGCCTTCATCGAGGAGTCCCGACATCGCTGGGAATCGCTCTCGGCCGAGCTGCAGAAGCACGGCCGAGGCATCCAGGAACTGGAGCGCCGAGTCGGAGGGGCGGAGTTAAAGGCTGCGACCTCGGAGACTGCAGCTCAATCAGCCGCCGATCAGGTCCGGACTCTCGAGCAGCAAGTCCGGACCTTAGAAAATCATATTGACGACCTCGATAATCGAGGTCGTCAAAAAAATATTTGGTTGCTGGGCCTTTCCGAACGGGAAGAGGAAGGCCAGCTCACAGCATTCCTGGAGCAGTGGCTGCCACAGCTTTTAAATCTGCATGCTGGATCAGGCCAGGTAAGGGTGGAATGGGCCTACCGGGTCGCAATACGTGGGCCCGGCTCAAACCAGCGCCCACGCCCGGTCCTGTTCCAGCTGCAGAGCTATAGGGAGAGGCAGATGCTCCTAGAAGCCTCAAGAAATCTTGGAAAAGACCCCCAAGCCATGATCTATAAAGGATCCAAGATAATGTATTTCAGGATTTTTCCCCAGCTCTGGTCCGAAAGAGGAAGGCATTCGATGAGGTGAAGAAGCGTTCAAGCGACTTAAATACTCAGTACTCCTTACGCTATCCAGCGACGCTACGTTTTAACCACGAAGGATCCATATATAACTTCGGTTCACCAGAGAAGGCTAAGGAATTCTTGGACTCTCTTAAATAAACTGTAAGAGATTGTGGATGTTAGTTTGCCTTTCCCCCAACTTTGGTCTATATTCCCCCCTTTTTTTTCTTCTCTCCTTTTTTTTACCTCAGTGTTTAATATTATCATGGGGGGCAGGGAGAGGGATTTGATTTTCTCCCCCCCCCAGCTTGGTTTGTTTCCTTTTATTACTTTATGTATATATGTGGGTATGTATGTATGTATATATATGTTGGGGCGATTGGTTAATGCTGGTGGGGGGAGGTGGTTACATTATTCTATTTTACCTCTGTCTTTAGGAGCGGGGTTGTTTTTCCCTGTTATTTTGTATTATTATATCTAATTATTACTTGTTGAGATTGTAATTTTATAGTTATATATTTATATATGGTATTAACATTCCCAAATATATCCAGGTGTTGGTGTGGGCGGGGGTAGGGTGCTCACTGTTAACTCTAGCTTTGTATTATATTTGAATTCTCCTCATTTTATTGAGGAGCACCTGGGTCAAGGGTGGGGCATTGGTTGAGAGAGGATAAGATGGACTTTTAGAGAGGAAGTGACGCTCCCTGGGAACAAGGGGGAAAATCTCCATTTAGGTACGTTTTATATTTTTTTTATTTAGAAATAGTTTTTTATTATATTGTTGTGAGTGTAATAGAGAGCCTTTATTTTTGTAAATTTTATATGCTCCATGCTCAGGATGTTCCAGATAGGGTTTCCCCTCCCAAGGGGTCTCGGATCTGCCCAGATGATTATGGTTGATCAGTCGGTTAAGTGGTGCACCTGGAATGTCAAGGGGAGTAATTCGCCAGTCAAAAGGAAGAAAATATTATCAAATTTTAAGAAAGAAAGAGTTGATATAGCTCTCCTACAAGAGACACACCTGTCGGATAAAGAACATTAAAATTACGGCAGGGCGGATTTGATCAGGCCTTTTTCTCTTCTTTTAGGTCAAAAAGCAGGGGAGATGTTATTCTTGTTCGGAAGAATTTCCCTTTCAAAATTCTAAATTAGATAAAAGACGAATTTGGACAATATATTTTGATTAAAGCCCTCATAAATGGAGAGGAATATGGGATTCTAAATTTGTACTGCCCCCCGGCACATCCCTCTAAATTTATAACGGAAGCTTTTTCAAAATTGATGGCCTTTGGTGCCCGTCATACAATTATAGGGGGAGACTTTAATTGTATTATGGATCCGGAAATATATAGGATTCCCAAGAGTGCTGCCGGAGTATCTCCCAGATCTAGACAATTGGCGGATCTGAATAAAGAATTAGGATTGGTAGATGTATGGAGATGTCTTCATCCACAGGGTAGAGATTTTTCTTTCTACTCTAATCCACATAAATGTCATACAAGAATTGATATGTTTTTTGCCCCATCGATTTTTAAAAATTCTATATTATCCTGTAAAATAGGTACTATAGCGATTTCCGACCACGCCGCTGTATATATGGAAACTAAGGCAAGGAACAATGGGACATCCGCTCGGCATTGGTGTATGGACCCCTTCCTGATAAAAGATAGTAAATTTGTAAAGTACTTCTCCCAAGAATTTAAAACTTTTTTAGAAATTAATTCAGGTACGGCTAGCAACCCATCAATGATGTGGGAGACCATCAAAGCTTATGCACGAGGTTTGATCATCTCCTACTCAGCGACCCAGAAGAAACTGAAGGGAGAGCAACAGCGTCTGCTCGAAGCTCGCTTAAAAGCAGCTGAAACAGCATACGCTGACAGACCTTCTATTATAAAATTGCAAAGGATTACGGCTCTTAGGACAGCTCTAAACACTACGCTTACTCAAACGGCTAAGAGGGAAATATTATTTGCAAAACAAAGGTTATATGAATATGGCGACAAACCGGGTAGATACTTAGCATTTCTTGCAAAGAAAAAGAAGGCCCCTCAGACTATTACGACTATCAAGGAAAGTGCAGGTACCTTGACTCATGATCATAAAAAGATTAATGCGATCTTTAGAGAATTTTATTCTGAGTTATATAAATCGCAGGATTGTGAAGATAGGACTAGGAGGATGCAGTCATTTTTAAAAAATTTGACCTTTCCGGGCTTGACTCCGGAACAGGTATCGGCCCTAAATGCTCCTCTAACAGTCCAAGAAATACTTGATGCAATTAGGCAACTCCAGAGCGGAAAGGCACAGGGTCTAGATGGTTTTCAAGCTGAATTCTATAAAGAATTTACAGAAATATTGGCTGATCCACTTATGGACATGTATAACTTTGCATATAGTCAGGTCTGTCTCCCGCCTTCGCTGAAAGAGGCAAATATCTCTCTTCTCCTCAAAAAAGGAAAAGATCCAGAAGACTCTACATTTTATAGACTAATATCCTTGCTAAATGTAGATTTTAAAATCCTCTCTAAAATGTTAGCACTGAGACTAGAAAGGGTACTGCCATATATTATAAAGGAGGATCAGACGGGATTTATTAAAGGCCGTAGATCATCCAATAATATTAGAAGGGTCTTGAATATGATCCAAGCCTGTCATCAGGGAAAGATACCAGGAGTAGTAATTTCATTAGACGCGGAAAAGGCATTCGATAGGGTTGAATGGTCATATTTGTTTTACACATTGGAAAGGTTTGGCGTTGGACAGGTGTTTACCAAATGGGTCTCAACATTGTATAGTGATCCCAAAGCAGTTATTACCAATGGATTAAGATCGGATAGCTTCAATGTGGGTAGGGGCTGCCGTCAAGGATGTCCTCTCTCGCCATTGTTATTTACGCTAATAATTGAACCACTAGCAGAAGCCATCCGGACTGATCCTAATATAACGGCCCCGAGGATTGGTACGGGCAAACACAAAATTACCCTTTATGCAGATGATGTTCTTTTATTCCTCAATAATCCTCTGATGTCAGTACCTCGTCTAATTCAAGTTATTAATACATTTAGTGCATTCTCAGGCTATAAAATTAATTTTTCAAAATCGGAGGCTATGCCAATGGGTGGCCTGGTTATGACACCCCACTTAGTGGACGGATCCCTTTTTCCCTTTCGTTGGTCCCTGGAGGGCTTCTTATATTTAGGTATTTTTATTACTCCAGTATTTGGTCAGTTGTATAGGGCTAATTTTGTGCAATTACTGGAAAGGATAAGGCAGGACCTCCAGCGATGGGGAGACCTTCCAATTTCCTGGTTGGGTAGAATAGCACTAATTAAAATGAATGTTCTGTCCTGTCTCCTATACCCTATGAGAATGCTCCCGGTGATGCTGCCAAGGATAGCCCTACGTAACTTATATGGCTGGCTGGGTTCCTGTATTTGGAATCATAGACGGCCCCTTATTAAGCTGAAGAAGCTACAGCTTCCACAGGCAAGGGGGAGGACTGGATTTCCCAGACTTTAGGAAATATCAGTTAAGTTCCTTATTAAGTTACATAGATGATTGGGTCTTGTCTGATCCACAATCAATCTGGCTGGACATCGAGGCCTCCCAAGTAAAATACCCACTTACTAACCTCTTATTTTCAGACAAGAGGAAAATCATTACAGATCACTGTAAAAACCCCATAATACTAAACACAATTAAGGCCTGGAATATAATGCGGCAAAATGAGGGTAATTTACATAAAACATCCCCCCATGCACCGATAGTAGGGGCATGGGGATTCCAACCGGGGTTTACAGATGCCACTTTTAAACTCTGGAGATCCAGGGGCATCTCATGTTTAGGGGACCTATTTAAAGATGGGGTCCTGATGTCCTTTGAACAGCTGCGTCTGAAATTTGGATTACCCAATGGAGACCTCTTTCGATACTTCCAAATTCGAGATTATATACAGAAGAAGACTACGTTAATAGATAGTCTTTATAAATCAGATAGAGAATGTAATGTCCTACGACCAGTAGGAGTATCCTCCGTTAGTACTATTTATCATTTACTACATGATGAAGTGTCGGGAGATATGGACAATCTGCTTAAAACATGGGATCAGGATTTGGGACTAGAAATCTCTGTAGAAACGTGGAATGATATTTGGGAAAATGCTAGAAGAATTACTATCTGTAACAGAACCCAGGCTATCCAGCTGAAGATACTTCATAAGGCCCATATAGCACCGGCTCGATTGGCAAAATTTAAGGCAGGAGCATCTCCAATGTGTCCCCAAATGCAAAATAGAGGTGGGCACTCTGGTACATTGCCTATGGACTTGTCATAAGATCCGTAGATATTGGACTAAAGTAGCAAGTACCCTGACAGATATTTTAGGAACGAAAATTAGAATGGACCCTGTATCTCTCCTTTTGGGCTTTTCGAACTTTTCCTCCCTGGATACGCACGGGAAGAGACTATTTTCTATTCTCTCTTTCTGTGCAAGGAAAAATATTTTGATGAACTGGGTGGCTGAGGGCCCCCCTGGACTTTCAAATTGGCACAGATTAATTATGGAATATATTCCCCTTGACTTCCTTACAAATATGGTGCACCAAAAGACTGAATTATTTTATAAAATATGGCAGCCCTTTTTGAATTACATAAATGCAGATATTTCGGCCATCCTAACAAGGGCCTTTATTTAGTGAAGGTTACAAACCTGGCTGCTCCGGGGACCCTTGGGAGAGGAATCCCGCACGAATACGGGTTTTATTACATTTGATGTTAATACATTCCGAGCATGTAAGAGACTTAAGTATACACTCTGGTTAGTTATAGGTTAGATTAGTAGAAAGTTGAGTTTTGGTTTTTTTTAATTTTATTTTGGTTTTTGTTTTTTTTCTTTCCTTTGTTAATTTTGACTATTGTATATTTGATTTAATTGTACATCAATGTTTGTATTTGAGAGTTTTGTTTATTTTTATAAACTTGCAAAAATGTTAAATTTCTAATAAAAATATCTATATAAAAAAAAATTTAAAGATTCTGCATCCACTGCCTGTTGAGGAAGGGAATTCCAAAGACTGTCACTCTCTGAGAGAAAAAATGTTTTCCCATCTCGGTTTCAAACAGGTGCTCACTTATTTTCAAATCGTGACCCCCGAAATCTAGATTCGCCCACAAGAGAAAACATCCTTTCTACACGCACCCTGTCAGGTCTCCTCAGGATGTTATATTGAGTCACACGTTCATAGAGATGTACAGACCTTTCGGTCCAACTTGTCCATGCCGACCAGATATCCCAACCCAATCTAGTCCCACCTGCATGCACCCAGCCCATATCCCTCCAAACCCTTCCTATTCATATACCCATCCAGATGCCTTTTAAATGTTGCAATTGTACCAGCCTCCCCCACTTCCTCTTTACATACACCTACCAACCTCTGTGTGAAAACGTTGCCCCTTAAGTCTCTTTTATACCTTTCCTATTTCACTCTGAACCTATGCCCTCTTGTTCTGGACTCTCCCACCCCAGGGAAGAGACTCGGTCTATTTATCCATGCACCTCATGATTTTACAAACCTCTACAAGGTCACCCGTCAGTCCCACACTCCAAGGAAAACAGCCCCAGCCTATTCAACCTTTCCCTGTAGCTCAAATCCTCCAACCCTGGCAACATCCTTGTAAATCTTTTCTGAACCCTTTCAAGTTTCACAATATCCTTCTGATAGGAAGGAGACCAGAATTGCACGCAATATTCCAAAACTGACCAAACAAATGTCCTGTACAGCAGCAACATGACCAAACAACTCCTGTACTCAATATCTGACCAATAAAGGAGAGCATACCAAACACCTTCTTCGCCACCCTATCTACCTGCAACTCTATTTTCAAGGAGCAATGAACCTGCACTCCAAGGTCTCTTTGTTCAGCAACACTCCCCAAGAACTTACCATGAAGTCTATAAGTCCTGCTCAGGTTTGCTTTCTCAAACTGCAGCACCTCAGCCCTTCGGCCCATCTGATCAAGATCCCTGTTTGAAGTGATTCACTTTTGACCATTGGGAGAGGCTGAATTGGTTGTGGCTTTTCCGCTTGGAGTGGTGGAGGCAGGGGGTTGACCTGATAGATGTCCATGTGGTCATGAGGGGTATGCATTGGGTGAGTGGCCAATTTCTTTATACCAGGGCAGGTGAGTCCAAACCAGAGGGAATAGGTTTAAAGTGAGAGAGGAAAGATATAAAAGGGACCTCATGGATAACTCTTTCATGCTGAAGGTGGTGCAGGTATGGAACGAGCAGCCAGAGGAAGTGTTGTAGGTGGGTAACATGTCAACATTTAAATGGCATCTGGATAGGTCCATGAATATGAAGAATTGAGAAGGAGATGGGGCAAATGCTGGAAAATGGGACTACAGGACCATGGGATATCCGGTCAGCAAGGGTAAGTTGGACCAAAGAGTCTGTAACTCTATGGCTCTAAACTCCAGAGGATACAGACCCAGCCTGCCTTGCCTATCCTCATAAGGCAAAACACTCATTCCAGGTATGAGTTGAGTAACCCTTCACTGAGCTACTTCTAACGCATTCACATCCTTCTGTCAGTGCGGGGACCAAAACTGTGTTGTCAGAATCGAGGGCTCAGTACTTATTGAAATTATAAATGCAAAATGAATCTGAAAATTCCACAATTATTGCTCACCAACTGTGAATCTAACTAACGGAATCTGGAAATTGGTATTTGACCGTGAGCAGGGTCATTGAGCAAGGTATGATTGACAAACTGTATCTGAGTCAGTTTTTGTGAATGTGCGTCCCTGTACTGAGGCAGCAAAATCCGATCAATCGTTCAGCTACACGTTACTGAGGAAAGAAATGTGCTTTCAAAGATATTGGTCTTGTACTCATCAGGACAGAATCACAAGAAAGCCAAGTCTCAAAGAGAACACCAATTTAGACG
Organism: Hemiscyllium ocellatum; assembly: GCF_020745735.1. Lineage (NCBI taxonomy): Eukaryota > Metazoa > Chordata > Chondrichthyes > Orectolobiformes > Hemiscylliidae > Hemiscyllium > Hemiscyllium ocellatum. The sequence goes on from NC_083438.1 coordinate 27,869,702, forward strand.
AGATGTGGAGAGGGTGCTCGTGACAAATACACTGATTGGTCATGGCGATGTGCTGGAGGATTGACCAGAGAGCAGTTAACTGTAAAGCTTTTGTTTAAATTTGAATCAGGCCAGTCGATTCTGATTGGTCAACACACTGACCAGGGGAATGCACCCAGGGTTGGAAGATATAGGAGTAGGAGCAGTCCATTCAGCCCCTCAAGCCTGGTCCACCACACAATATGATTGTGGCTGTTCTCATCTCAACTTCAACACCACTTTCCTGCCTGGTCTCCAAAGCCCTTTAACCTGTTACTAATTAAAAATGTGTCTATCTCCTCCTTAAATTTATTCAGTGTCCCAGCATTCATTGCACTCTGGGGTACTGAATGCCACAGAATCATAACCCTTTTGACAGAAGTAAATCCTCCTGATCTCTGTTGTACATTTGCTGCCATTTACCCTGAAACTATAACCTAGATTGCCACACACGGGAAAATATCTACACCACGTTGACTTTATCGGTCTCCTTCTGCATCTTAACTACCTCAATTCGATTACTTCAAGTCCTTCCAAACTCGTGTAAACCTGGGCCTTAACTGCTCAATATCGCCTCAGAGGACAAACCTTTCATCTCTGGAATTATCTGGAGAACGTTCTCCAAAATGCCTCCAATACAATGGCATCCTGTCCTGTCCAAATTCCATTGGCTGTGACCACAGAGGAAGTTTCCAGAAGATTGATTAATCGTGTGATTTACTTCACAAGTAATTTGACAGGAATAATAATTAGGTCAGTTGAGATGTGTGTAACATCATGAGTCATGGTTCTGTCTCAATATAAAGCAGACACCAAGTGAGTATCTGCAGTGAGGATTGGACAGCTGTGATCAGGAAGACAGCAGCAGCTCAATAACAGACAGAAGTGACTGACCTGTGTCTCTGACAGACCCCATCGAAGCTTGACAATGAAGTTGGTTCTTGCTTTCACCATTATCTGTTTGTGCATTGCTCACGGTAAGTCTGTTCTGTTTTCATTTATTTTCGGGATTTCTCTGATGTTGCACTCCATCCTCAATTACCCCCAAGACACTGACATGTCCAACAAGTAGTTATTTACGCTCAGATGGGGACACCAATACCCATTCCCATCCTGGAATCAGTTTGCTAACCAATCAATGGTTACACACTGATATATCATTGAACCCTTACAGTGCAGAAAGATGACATTCGGCCCATCGAGTCCCACACTGACTCTCCGAAGAGCATCCCACCTACACCCAGCCCTGCTCCAGTATCCCTGTAACCCAGCATTTCCAATGGCTAATCCACCTAGTGTGCACCTCCCTAGACACTGTGGCCAATTTAGCATGGTCAATCCACCCAGTCTTCATATCTTTGGTATGTAGGAGGAAACCGGAGCACCTGAGGTGTTAACGCAGACATGGAGAGAACATGCAAACTCCACACAGACAATCACTGCAGTCACTGTGCCACCCCAAATGTCTTTTCCTCAAATCAAAAGTTCCCAAGGAACTCCACAGAAGGAGAATGAAAAGAAAAGGGTAACTCCCGAGTTCTCAAGAGATCTGTGGTCAGATGTTTCAAAGCTTAGTCTTAATAGTTTTAGTCTCCTGCCCCATTACAATCTCAGAGTCTAATCCTACACCATGATCAAGAAAGCACATTAATCATTCATTCCTCAATCAGCAATGTAGAATGATTCAGTGCAAACCTCAAAGTCAACTCTCACTGAGAAATGAGGGAGTGTTTTGAGAACAAAGACCAAGAAACAATGTGAGAGAACTGAAACCAGTCCCAGATCCTCATTTGACTTTCACTGCAGAACATGTCCAGGCTTTGGAACTAGTTTGTATATTGTGTCGAAGAATTTAATTCAATGTCACTTAAAACATCCACTGCCTCAACTGATAATGGAGTTCTACTGTCAATGAAGCTTGTCTCTGGCATTGCAAAGATTTTTTTTAACCAAAGTGTTTTCTTTGTTTCTCCCCTTTTCTTTGCTTATGTGATCTCTCAACTACAATGATGTCAACGAACACACCAGCTGCAAATGCTCGCAGCGTGATGAAGGCAATGGAATCCAATGTGGCACCTTCAAATCTGCAATCTGTCCTGAATCCTTTAAACGATTCTACTGACTCCGATACTACTGACACCAATTCTGCTGACACCGGTTCTATTGACTCCGATGCTACTGACACCGATTCAACGAGTGAGAGTGATGATTCCGATGAAACCCTTCCAACCGCTCCAACCGTTCCATGATAACATATCAAATTGAAGAGGTGACAGGGTTGGAGTCGAGTCTGTTCCAGCCAGTAACCATTGCTGGGTTGGGACAGCTAGACTCTTGGAAGGAGCAATACAAAGCTTAATTGGTTTCTTACTCTTAATTGGCTGTGCAACTGTCTTAATCTGGCAATTATATTCTTCATGTATGAATGCAAACTATAAGGGTGATGAGGTGTATTCTGGCTTCGACTGTGTATTGATCTGGATGGCAGAACCTTCAGTAATACTGCTATGCCTTATAAACCGGCTTGTAGCAACTTAAAGCCATAATGAGATGGGCAGACCTGCAGGGGCTGGGTGACATCACTGTGATAGTGGGCAGGTGAACCCTGTTCACATTGACATACCAGGGAGCGGGCATGAGTGCCTCAGCTGTGCGGGGAAATGTCCACAGATACTGAAATGGATAGACTCAGGGAAAGCAGCTCAGTTCAAGTCCCACCTGTCCCTGTTGTATCTGAAGAGTTTAATTCAAAATCTCCACAGCAAATGTCGTTCTGTTAATGTCAGTCTGAACGTTGCTTTTCTTGCTTCAACTTGTTCTTCCATTCTCTTAATAAAGCATCAATGATCACGAATATCATCCTGTTGTTCATACTTTGATGAAGTCTTGACCTTACCTCAAATGGTTTACAATAATTTCTTAATTTGTTCTTTTCTTTTTTGTTTGCTCTCGTATTGTCAAATGAAATGGGGGGTTTGTTGGTTAACAAGGAAGGAGGTGTTGCCCCTTGAATGGACCATAGCTGTCTCTCTATCTGAGCGAGGGAAAACAATCAGAAATAATTAGCCCCACCCCACATCAGTGTCTGGGTCAAGACTGGGAGTCAGACCTGCCGAAACTAGCACAGTTGGGACAGGGATTGAAACGGTGTTGTTGGCATCAGTCTGCACAGCAATCCAGCCACCACACTGCTTTCTCAGTAAAAGAGGAGCTGGATTCGCTCAGAATTGCACTGGCCTGAATTTCCGGGTCTCTGGATGGTCAGGCATCTGATTCATGGTGAGAGATGTTGTTGCGATATCGCCAAAGAAGGGTGCATTCACCAGCGCAGACCTCCTGACACATGGGAATTGTGCAGGAAGTTTAAACATCAAACAGACACAAACTGCAGGTGTTTGCAGAAAGGGCTCTGAAGGATAGTCAGAGACATTGACAAGTAACAGAGGGTTCAGCTGGATAGCTATAACTCGGGAATAAAAATAAGCTTGTCTGACTATTGTTTCATGGCTGACACTCTGATCACTCACACTGAACACTCCAGCCCCAACATTCTCCTTGACCACACAGTCATTCCAGCCCCCACCCCCAACACCCTCCACTAGTCACCTGACACTGCAGCTCAACCTCCCTGGTACCTGGAGGAGCCCAGACTGCACCCCTCCAAATCTAACCATGATGGAATGACACAACCACCTCCCCTGTGAGAGGTGACTAGCCCCACAACCTAACTGACTCACTCCAGACGGACCTGACCAGCCCCAGTCAGAACTAAGCCTCCCAGCCTGACTGTCCACTGAGCACCTCACCTACCTGTCACTCCATCCACCCATCCCCTCACCTACCTCTCAGCTCAGCCACCCAACTGGCCCTTGACCTTACCCCCAAATCACCCCCAACAGCCTCCACACAGACCAACTCACTCAGCTATCAGCCTCCCGCCCTACCCCCTGACAGATTTATTCATTGAATCCCTACAATGCAGATTGAGGACATTTGGCCCATCAGCTCTGTGCCGACCCTGCAAAGAGCACACCACCTCCCAATCCTATCCCCAACATCTGCCATGGCTAATCCACCCGAATCGGCACATCCCTGGAGATATGGGGCAACTTAGCATGGCTAATCCACCCTAACCTGCCCATCCTGGACAGTGTGGGGCAATTTACCATGGCTAATCCACCCTAACTTGCACATCTTTGGATTGTGGGAGGAAACCAGAGCACCTGGAGAAAACCCATACAGACACGAGGAGAATGTGCAAACTCCACACAGTCACAGATTGTCTACCACTTCAATCCCATTGATTAGATTCCAGTCAGTAACTCACTCCCAGGTACCTGTTATACCAGATATAACCCACCCCAAACTCCTCGATTAGATTCTAGTCAGTAACTCACTCCTGGGTACCTGTTATACCAGATATAACCCACCCCAAACTCCTCGAATAGATTCCAGTCAGTAACTCACTCCTGGGTACCTGTTTTCCCAGATATAACCCACCCCAAACTCCTCGAATAGATTCCAGTCAGTAACTCACTCCTGGGTACCTGTTATACCAGATGTAACCCACCCCAAACTCCTCGATTAGATTCCAGTCGGTAACTCACTCCCAGGTACCTGTTATTCCATGTGGAAACCACCTCAAACCCCTTGATTAGATTACATCTGTAACTCACTCTCAGGTACCTGTTATACAATATATAAACTACCCCAAACTCCTCGATTAGATTCCAGTCTGTAACTGGTGCATTCACCAGCAGAGAGAGAGAGAGAGAGAGAGAGAGAGTGGGACAGCAAGAGAGAGAGAGAGAGAGAGAGAGAATAATCAGAAACTGTCCTGTCTTCTTGTCGTTCATTTAGACACACACACAGACACACACACACAGACACACACACACACACACCCACCCACAGACACACACACACACACACAGACACACACACACACACACACACACACACACCCACCACAGACACACACACACACACACACAGACACACCACACACACACACACACACTCACACACACACACACACACACACACACATCGGGGAAAGGAATTGCGGAGTTCAGGCCGTCTCTGGGCCGAGTTCTGGGCTGGGCAAAGGGGCAAAAAGATGGAGAGGGAGCTGCTGCACAGTCTGATCCCACAGATGTCACTGCCTCCCTCTCTCACTCCAGCTCCCATCTCTACCTCTGTGTTCCCAACTCTCTCTCTGTCTATCCCACAACATTCCTTTAATCCCCATCCTTCCCAACTCCACCCTGTTCACATTCCCCTGGACATTCCCCTCCTACAGATCTCTGGGCCCTCCCTTGTTCCCAGGAAATGTTGAAATGTTCAATCTGCACCTCTCCCTCCCCACCCCCACCTCTCCCTGTCAGCCCTGTGGGATCTTGCTGTTCCTGCCTGAGGATCATTCTATCTGTTTAATACCATCACCCCCCTCCCCGTCTCTCATTAGCTGTCTGTTGTATCTCTCTCTCTCTCTCTCTCTCTGTGGCTGCTCTTTCCTCATTCTCTCCCTCGATTTCTCTCTCTCCCTGGATTTTTCTCTCTCTCTGTCTCTCTCTCTGGCTGTCTGTCTCTCCTTGGGATTTCTCTCCCTCTTTCTCTCCCTGACTTTTACTTTCTCTCCCTCCCTCCCTGTGTCTGCCCTTTTCTCTCTCTCACCCTCTGGCCTTATGTCTTTCCCCTGGGTGTTTTGTTCTCTCTCTCTGTCCTGTTCTCTCCCTGGGTTTTACACTCTCTCTGGTCTGCTCTCTGTTTCTCTCCCGGGAAGTTTATTCCGTGGGATCTTTCTCTGTCCTTTGCTGGCTCTGCCTCGGTGTTTCTCTCTCTCTCTTTCCCTGGTTTCACACTGTGTCTCTCCCTCTCCGTCTCTCTCTCTCTCTCTCTCTCCCAGCAGCTCTGTCCTCTGTCTGTCTGTCTGTCTGTCTCTCTCTCTCCCCGGGATCTTTCTCTGTCCTTGGCTCGCTCTCTCTGTCTGTGTCCCTCCCTCTGTCTCTGTCCCTCACCTCACTTGCTTTCTCTCCCTCCACCTCCCTATCTGTCCCTCCCTCCATCCCTCCCCCTGTCTCACTGTTCCTGCCCCTTGGGTTAGATTTGGCCTCAGTACCACTTGGTGCGGTACATGCTGTTAACACCGTGGGATCTTGCTGTTCTCTGTGTCTCCCATTGTTGTCCAAACGGTGGGTGGGGGTGGGAGAGATAAAGCCCCTTTCTCACTGAGCAGGGTGGCTGGGGGAAGCCTGGGATCTTGCTGTGCATGAAGAGACACACAGTCAAAAGGCCAGTCAGTCAGTGCACATCCTCCCTCTGACCCCACCCCCTACAGCCCAGGGGCTAGGACTCAGTGAGGTGGGGAGAAGGGGAGGGGGAATTGTAGATGATGTAGACCCAGAGGGGGCTTTTATAGACAGTAGAGGTGGAAGGGGAGCGTTGTTACGGGGGCAGTTTGAGGGAAGGACAATTAGTCCGGGACAAAGGTTCGAGGGGGGGACAAAATGTTTGGGGGAAAGTGCAAAGACTCCCTTCGTGACTCCCTCATCAGGTCCACACCCCCCACCAACGCAACCTCCACTCCCGGCACCTTCCCCTGCAACCGCAGGAAATGTAAAACTTGCGTCCACACCTTCTCCCTTACTTCTCACCAAGGCCCCAAGGGATCCTTCCATATCCACCACAAATTCACCTGCACCTCCACACACATCATCTGTTGCATCCGCTGCACCCGATGTGGCCTCCTCTATATTGGGGAGACGGGCCGCCTACTTGCGGAACGCTTCAGGGAACACCTCTGGGACGCCCAGACCAACCAACCCAATCACCCCGTGGCTCAACACTTTAACTCCCCCTCCCAATCCACCGAGGACATGCAGGTCCTTGGACTCCTCCATCGCCAGAACATAACAACACGACGGTTGGAGGAAGAGCGCCTCATCTTCACCTGGGAACCCTCCAACCACAAGCGATGAACTCAGATTTCTCCAGTTTCCTCATTTCCCCTCCCCCATCTTGTCTCAGTCGATTCCCTCGAACTCAGCACCGCCCTCCTAACCTGCAATCTTCTTCCTGACCTCTCCGCCCCCACCCCACTCCGGCCTATCACCCTCACCTTGACCTCCTTCCACCTGTCACATCTCCATCGCCCCTCCTCCAAGTCCCTCCTCCCTACCTTTTACCTTAGCCTGCTGGACACACTTTCCTCATTCCTGATGAAGGGCTTGTGCCCGAAACGTTGAATTTCCTGTTCCTTGGATGCTGCCTGACCTGCTGTGCTTTAACCAGCAACACATTTTCAGCTCTGATCTCCAGCATCTGCAGACCTCACTTTTTATTCAAATTAACATCCCAATCACACAGAGCCCTCCCCAGGGAGCAGACTGACAGACGTTGCAATTTGACAGAGACTGCAGGGGTGGAGTCGACAAACCCCTCAGTGAGAATGGTTTGGAGGTGCCAGTGTTGGACTGGGGTGGGACAAAGTTAAAACTCACACAACACCAGGTTATAGTCCAACAGGTTTATTTGGAAGCGCTAGCTTTCAACGTGTTTGCGTGGGTTTCCTCCGGGTGATTTGTATAGTGATTTGTATTTGCCCCTTCTGGTTGTCCGCTCCAGTGTGTTGGGGTGGTTGCTTTCGTAGTTTAGGACAGCAGACAAAGGCAGAGTGACGGTCATCCTGGACAAAGCAGAGTACATCCAAAAAGCACAACAACTACTTGCAGATACCAACACCTACCAAAAGAGGGAGTTTGACCCCACCCCTCAGCTCACCAATAGGATAAACAACACACTGAGGAACCTACAAAAAAAACAGACAGAAAACCAGGTATGACCTACAGAGAATGAAACCTGAAAGCAACAACACCCCCAGATTCTATGGACGACCTAAAGTGCACAAACCAGACATCCCACTCACACCCATAGTATCACTACCAGGAACACCATCACACAAACTGGCTAAAGAACTACAGCAGAAACTGAAACACCTGATCAACGGATCCAGACCCTCTATACAGTCAACACAGGAATTCTTTGGACATCATCAGAAATATACACACAGACAAGGAAGAAACTATGGTCTCATTCGATGTAACGGCACTGTTCACCTCTATCGACAAAACCCTAGCCAGAGAAACAATGGCCAACCTGCTGGACATACAGAACAGACAACAGGACATTGAACCTATCAACAAAGGCAGCATACTCAAACTACTGGACCTGTGCCTCACAACACACTTCACATTCAACAACCAAATATAAGAACAAATCAACGGCACACCCATGGGCTCACCCATCTCTGGACTCATAGCAGAAGCTCTAATGCAAAGATTAGAACAAACAGTCTTACCGCAAATTCAACCCAAACTCTGGGTCAGATAATGTGGATGACACCTTTATAATCATTAAAAACACAGATATAGAGAACACACACCGGAATCCGATTCACTAGAGAGGAAGAAAAGGACAACCAACTCCCATTCCTAGACGTGATGGTACAGAGAACATCGAATGGAGAATTCACCACAAAGGTATACAGGAAAGCCACACACACAGATCAAGTCTGAAACTACGAAAGTAACCACACCAACACACACAAAAGAAGTTGCATCAAGACACTGTTCAAAAGGGCCACAACACACTGCAGTACACCAGAACTGCAAAAAGAGGAAGAAGAACACCTCTACAATGTATTCGCCAAAAGCGGATACCCCTGCAATTTCATCAACAGATGCCTAAGGGAAAGACCACGGAATGAGGACATGCCACAACTCAAAGGACTAGCCACACTACCATACATCAAAAACATTTCTGAACTGACAGCCAGACTACTGCGACCACTCAGACTCATAACAGCACACAAACCAACAGCCACTCTCAGACAACAACTCACCAGGACGAAGGACCCGATACCCAGCATGAGCAAAACCAATGTAGTGTACAAAATCCTATGCAAGGACTGCACAAAACACTACATAGGACAAATAGGAAGACAGCTAACGATCCGCATCCATGAACAGCAACTAGCCACGAAACAACATGACCAACTATCCTTAGTAGCCACACACTCAGATGACAGGGAACATGAATTCGACTGGGACAACACTACTATTATAGGACAAGCCAAACAGAGAACAGCTAGGGAATTCCTAGAGACATGGCACTCATCCACAGATTCAATCAATAAGCACATCGACCTGGACCCAATATACCGGCCACTGCAGCGGACAGCTTGAACTGACAACCAGAAGGGGCAGATACAAATCACTATAAATGCCGGAGGAAACATCACAGAAGCACTTCACAGGAGGCTCCCAAGCACTGAGGATATCACCTAGACAGGGGACGAAACATTTGCAACACAAATTCCCAGCTCGGCAAACAGAACCACAACATGTCTTAAATGTTGCAATTGTACCAGCCTCCACCACATCCTCTGTAGGTCATTCCATACATGCACCACCCTCTGCATGAAAAAGTTGCCCTGTAGGTCTTTTATATCTTTCCCCTCTCACCCTAAACCTATGCCCTCTAGTTCTGGACTCCCCGATCCCAGGGAAAAGACTTTGCCTATTTACCCGATTCATGCCCCTCATAATTTTATAAACATCTGTAAGGTCACCCCTCAGCCTCCGAAGCTCCAGGGAAAACAGACCCAGCCTATTCAACCTTTCCCTATAGCTCAAATCCTCCGACACTGATACTATCCTTGTAAATCTTTTCTGAACCCTTTCAAGTTTCACATCATCTTTCCGATAGGAAGGACGCCAGAATTGCACGCAATATTCTAACAGTGACCTAACCAATGTCCTGTACAGCTGCAACATAACCTCCCAACTCCTGTACTTAATACTCTGACCAATAAAGGAAAGCATACCAAACGCCTTCTTCACTATCCTATCTACCTGCGACTCCACCTTCAAGGAGCTATGAACCCTCACTCCAAGGTCTCTTTGTTCAGCAACACTCCCTAAGACCTGACCATTAAGTGTATAAGTCCTGCTAAAATTTGGTTTCCCAAAATGCAGCACCTTGCATTTATCTGAATTAAACTCTTTCTGCCACTTCTCAGCCCATTGGCCCATCTGGTCCAGATCCTGTTGTAGTCTGAGGTAACCCTCTTCGCTGTCCACTACAACTCCAATTTTGGTGTCATCTGCAAACCTACTAACTGTACCTCTTATGCTCACATCCAAATCATTTATGTAAATGACAAAAGGTAGAGGACCCAGCACTGATCCTTGTGGCGCTCTACTGGTCACAGGCCTCCAATCTGAACAACAACCCTCCATTACCACCCTCTGTCTTGTACCTTTGAGCCAGTTCCGTATCCAAATGGCTAGTTCTCCCTGTATTCCATGAGATCTAACCTTGCTAATCAGTCTCCCATGAGGAATCTTACTGATGACCATATGGATCATATCTACTGCTCTGCCCTCATCAATTTTCTTTGTTACTTCTTCAAAAAACTCAATCAAGTTTGTGAGACATGATTTCCCACGCACAACCCATGTTGACTATCCCGAATCAGTCCTTGCCTTTCCAAATGCATGTACATCCTGTCCCTCAGGATTCCCTCCAACAACTTGCCCACCACCGAGGTCAGGCTCACTGGTCTATAGTTCCCTGGCTTGTCCTTACCACCCTTCTTAAACAGTGGCACCATGTTTGCCCACGTCCAGTCTTCCGGCACCTCACCTGTGACTATTGATGATACAAATATCTCAGTAAGAGGCCCAGCAATCACTTCTCTAGCTTCCCACAGAGTTCTCGGGTACACCTGATCAGGTCCTGGGGATTTATCCAACTTTAACCATTTCAAGACATCCAGCACTTCATCCTATGTAATCTGGACATTTTGCAAGATGTCACCATCTATTTCCCTACAGTCTATATCTTCCATATCCTTGTCCACAGTAAATACTGATGCAAAATATTCATTTCGTATCTCCCCCATTTTCTGTGGCTCCACACAAAGGCCGCCTTGCTGATCTTTGAGGGGCCCTATTCTCTCCCTAGTTACCCTTTTGTCTTTAATATATTTGTAAAAACCCTTTGGATTCTCCTTAATTCTATTTGCCAAAGCTATCTCATGTCCCCTTTTTGCCCTCCTGATTTCCCTCTTAAGTATACTCCTACTTCCTTTATACTCTTCTAAGGATTCACTCGATCTATCCTGCCTATACCTGACATATGCTTCTTTCTTTTTCTTAACTAAACCCTCAATTTTTTTAGTCATCCAGCATTCCCTATACCTACCAGCCTTCCCTTTTACCCTGACAGGAATGTACTTTCTCTGGATTCTTGTTATCTCATTTGTGAAGGCTTCCTATTTTCCAGCTGGCCCTTTATCTGCAAATCATCCCTCCCCCAACTCCCCCACTGAACCTTTGAATGTTCAATGTGTGGCCTTCCTCCCATTTAGAACGTTAACTTTTAGATCCAGCCTATCCTTTTCCATCGTTGTTTTAAAACTAATACAATTATAGAATTATGTTCGCTGGCCCCAAAGTGCTCCCTCACTGACACTTCGATTTCCTGCTGAATAAGGGTATAGTACATGAGTGTGGTGCTGGAAAAGCTCAGCAGGTCTGTCAGCATCCGAAGGGCAGGAGAATTGCCTTTTCAGGCATAATCCATTCATCAGGAAAGCGAAACGTCCGAAACGTCGATTCTCCTGCTCCTTGGATGCTGCCTGACCTGCTGTGCTTTTCCAGCACCATACTCTCGACTCTGATTTCCAGCACCTTCAGTCCTCACTTCCTCCTGCAGTCTATAATACAATCCCAATAAAGTGATCATCTCTTTCTCATTTCTCAGCTCCACACAAATAACGTCATTCCATGTATTCTCAGGAATATCCTCCCCAAGTACAGCCGTGATATTATCCCTGATCAACAATGCCATTCCCTCCCCTGTCTTGCCCCCCCCACCTTCCTATCCTGCCCTATTGGATTGGTATCAGGGAACATTAAGCTGCCAGTTCTGTCCATCCCTGAGCCATGTCTCTGTAATCGCTGTGATATCCCAGCCCCATGTTCCTAACCATGCCCTGCGTTCATCCGCCTTCCCTGTTAGTCCCCTTACATTGAAATAATGCTTGTCCTCCTATTTCCTGACACTATCATTGGGTTAACTCTCTGACATAGGTGCACAAGATCAGCTGAACCCCCTAGACATTAATTTCAGGTTTTCTCACCACTTTAGACAGAAGCGTTCTGCTTTTTCTATTCTTCCTGCAGATCTGAACCTGCCCTCCCTCAGGGACAAAACCTCCCTGGGTCTGAATGTGTGAAAGTGTGGAGGATAACTCCCTGGATATATTCAGGAAAGAGCCTGATGATCCTTTTCCAGATTAAAGACATCACGGGGTATGGAGAGAAAGTGGCGTCGAGATAGAGGATCAGCCGTCATCGTACTGAATGGGAGAGCAGGGTCAGAGGGGCTGAATGGCCTCCTCCTGCTCCTGGTTTCTCTGTTTCAGTTCAATGTCCTCCAGAACATCACACCCTGAGAACTCTCTGGGACTGTATCAGGGAAGCACCACAGTCTCTGTTTTCAGTCAGACATTGCTCCATCTTGAGAATGGGATGTGTGTTTGCAGAGGCTGTTTACACTCGGTCTGGGGAGGGACATGGTCCCCAGGATTCCTGATGGTGTCTCAGTAAAACCCTCACAGCAAGGCCTTCCTTGCTCTTTACCCTCTGCCATGGGGATCCCATGAAGATTGATGGGAGACAGTGTCAGTGGAATGCTCAGGGTCTAATTCCTTCCCCTGGATGAGAGAAGGTCTCCAATTGGGACCGAGAGAAACATTGATGCCCGTGGGACTAAAGGGTCAGTGACAGAACGGATACACCATCGGCTCAGAGACAGAATACAGGGCAGAGGTTAATGCGGCTTTCAGATTGGAGGGAGCTCCAGGCTCAGACACGTTTGGAACTGTTTGCAGCAAAACAGAATTGGTCCCTGGTCAAGTTTCACTGCAGGCTGTAGTAACCTGATGCCTTTTCCTCACTCTCTTCCTCCAATCCCTGGTAAGATCTGCTCCTACATTATTTGTCCTCCTAACTGCACCAGCATGTTCAATTGTAACCAGAGGACATAGGGGTGGAAGTAAGGCCATTCGGCCCATTGAGGGCACTCCACCATTTAATCATTTGGCTGATGGCATTTCAACTCCACTGACCCGCACTCTCCCCGTAGCCCTTCATTCCTTGAGAGATCAAGAATTTATCAATCTCTGCCTTGGAGAGATGTCCCAGCCTCCACTGCACTCCATGGCAATGAATTCCACAGATCCACCACTCTCTGGCTGAAGAAAAGTCTCCTCATTTCCTTTCTAAATTGACCCCCTGTAATTCGAAAGGCGGTGCCCATGGGTCCTAGTCTCCCCTCCGAACGGAAACAGCTTCCCAGTGTCCACCCGTTCTAAGCCATGCATTATCTTGTAAGTTTCTCTTCGATCTCCCCTCAACATTCAAAACTCTAATGAATACAATCCCATGATCCTCAGCCATTCATCGTGTGTTAGGCCTACCATTCCTGGGATCATCCGTGTGAATCTCCACTGGACACGTTCCAGTGCCAGTATGTCCTTCCTGAGGGGTGGGGCCCAAAATTGGACACAGTATTCTAAATGGGACCTAACTAGAACTCTTTGAAGTCTCAGAAGCTGCTTTTATATTCCAACCCTCCTGAGATAAATGACAACATTACATTCACTTCCTTAATCACGGACTCCACCTTCCAGTTGACCGTTAGAGAATCCTGGGCGAGCACTCCCAGATCCCTTTGTACTTCAGCTTCATTGCTGGGCTTTGTCTCTGAAGTTGAAAAACCCCGTACCTCCTCTTCACAATTTACTTTCCAATCAATCTGTGTCAAATCTGTTTCACAATCTAAGCCTGTCCTGATCTGGTGCCGTTTGGAAATCCAAATACCCTTCAGTCCCTTCCTGACTTGTCACGGGAACCTGAATCATTCACATTGAAAAGCCCACTTCGGACACTTAACAGATAAACTTATTTGAAGTTTGCACACTAACCCTATGCTATTGTATGTTAACGATATTAAACGCGACCTTTAAACAAGCATGTGTTAAAATGCTGACCGCGGCACGATTTTAAGCGGGTGTAAAACAGCTGATCCCAGTCCTTAGAACTAATGACGTAATTGCTTGACAAACTTTGTAAGGGATATAAGCAGAGCTTCACAGCAGGCAAATCGCTCCTGCCACGAGCTGACAGGAGACACTGAACCAATGTCGCTTCGGCTACTGAACCAAAACAGGCTTGCTACAAAAGACACATTTGTGCAGATTGAACCAATATCAAAAGATCTCAAACAAGAGACAACTAACTTGCTGCCTGCTCAAAAGATCCCCTTGAGGGACACTTAGGGAACTAAGCTCTGCTTTATCCTAGGTAAACTCGACTCGCGACTTTGAATCGGAACTTTGACTGAAGAAGAATCTAAGAAACTAAAGTAATCTTGACTCGCGACTTTAAATCGGGATTTTGAGCTAAGAAAATCGTAAGGCTAAGAGTGAGTAACTGTAAATTGATTTCTTTTCTTATGTTTCAATAAATTACATTTTTAATTTACATACACACACGAATCGCCAAACAGTTATTTGATTAAGATATATTGGTATTATTATTGTGAAGTGTTAAGAACTACAAACGGTAGGAAGGTGCTTGGTTGGCCCAAGGCGAGCCGCTCTCACTCATAGGTGAAAGGGGTAATACTGAAGGATGACCTATAGACCTACAATAAAGCCTAACCGGGTTGGAAGTTTCTAGGACCAGACAGTAGTTAAAATTCTCACCAAGGGTATTCACTACCGGTAACAGCCTCACTGAAGGTACGGAGGAATAATCCCTAGGGTAAGCGAGATAAACTAGAGTTACCCACCTAGACCACATAACAGACTGTCGGTCACTGTAAGAGCGTTTGTCTGATTCTCTCCCATCTTTTAGAACACATGGGAACCTTGAGTTGGTCCGTGCTGGGTACTTTCTCCCCCCAATCCCACTGTTTCCAAGACTGGAAGGCTAGAGTTGTAAGGAGAGCCTGGGACTTTTTTTCCCTGGAGCACAGGAGGCTGAGGGGTGACCTCACAGAGGGATATATAATAATGAAGGGCAAATGCTTCAGGGGAGGGGGAATGATTTAAAAAGGACCTGAGGGGCAACTTTTTAACACAGAGTGTGCTGCATGTATGGAAGAAGCTGCCAGAGGAAGTGATAGAGGCGAATACAATTACAACATTTAAAAGACATTAGGATCGTTGTGAGGATAGGAAAAGTGCAAATGGGACTGGCTTGGTTTAGGAAAACTGGTTCACTCACTTTTTAGATTAGAATTAGTCTAAACATTGTGGCACCGACAGGGAACACAGAGGGCGAACACCTTCAACATCTTAACATCTTATCTGGGCTGATAGCAATTGTTCCAGTTAACCTGAGAATGTAACTTTTAAAACAATTTTGTGATTTACATGTGAAACAAGTGAAACGATCACGGTCATTCTCACAGATGGGAGACTTAAACAATCGAGGTATTTTTCAATGAGTAATTTCAGTCACATCACACTGTAAACTTTTGCTATAAATTCTGTGTTTTACAATTGTGTACTCCACAACCACCTGATGAAGGAGCAGCGCTCCGAAAGCTAGTGCTTCCAAATAAACCTGTTGGACTATAACCTGGTGTTGTGTGAGTTTTAACCTTGTACACCCCAGTCCAACACCGGCAGCTCCAAATCAGGGTAAAGTGGGAGACTGGGGAAGGCAGAGAGCAGTGGGATCTTGCTGTGCTTTTGGTGTCACTGATCTATTTTATTTCAAATCGATTTTTAGTTCCTTTCTCAGTCTGTCCCCTTCCGCTCCGAGGAGGGGTTTGGATCCAGGAGCTGAAACTCGGGACGGTGCAGAGACAGAGGGAATCAATTCATTTCTGCCCCGAGGAATCATCAGACCAGAGCCAGAACCAGAGAGAGAGAGAGAGAGAGAGAGAGTGAGACAGCAAGAGAGAGAGAGAGAGAGAGAATAGATTAGATTAGATTACTTACAGCGTGGAAACAGGCCCTTCGGCCCAACAAGTCCACACTGACCCGCCGAAGCGCAACCCACCCAATTTAAGGGCAATTTAGCATGGCCAATTCACCTGACCCGCACATCTTTGGACTGTGGGAGGAAACCGGAGCACCCGGAGGAAATCCACGCAGACACGGGGAGAATGTGCAAACTCCACACAGTCAGTCGCCTGAGGCGGGAATTGAACCCAGGTCCCTGGCGCTGTGAGGCAGCAGTGCTAACCACTGTGCCACCGTGCCGCCCCTAATGCCACCGTGCCGCCCCTGTCTTCTGTCCCGTCTTCTTGTCGTTCATTTACACACACACACAGACACTCTCAGACACACACACACTGTCACTCACACACACACACACACACACACACAGACACACACACACAGACACACACAGACACACACACACAGACACATACACACACACACACACAGACACACACTCACAGACACAAACACACACACACACACACACACACACATCGGGGAAAGGAATTGCGGAGTTCAGGCCGTCTCTGGGCCGAGTTCTGGGCTGGGCAAATGGGCAAAAAGATGGAGAGGGAGCTGCTGCACAGTCTGATCCCACAGATGTCACTGCCTCCCTCTCTCACTCCAGCTCCCATCTCTACCTCTGTGTTCCCAACTCTCTCTCTCTGTCTATCCCACAACATTCCTTTAATCCCCATCCTTCCCAACTCCACCCTGTTCACATTCCCCTGAACATTCCCCTCCTACAGATCTCTGGGCCCTCCCTTGTTCCCAGGAACTGTTGAAATGTTCAATCTGCACCTCTCCCTCCCCATCCCCACCTCTCCCTGTCAGCCCTGTGGGATCTTGCTGTTCCTGCCTGAGGATCATTCTATCTGTTTAATACCATCACCCCCTCCCCGTCTCTCATTAGCTGTCTGTTGTATCTCTCTCTCTCTCTCTGTGGCTGCTCTTTCCTCATTCTCTCCCTGGATTTTTCTCTCTCTGTGTCTCTCTCTCTGGCTGTCTGTCTCTCCTTGGGATTTCTCTCCCTCTTTCTCTCCCTGACTTTTACTTTCTCTCCCTCCCTCCCTGTGTCTGCCCTTTTCTCTCTCTCACCCTCTGTCCTTATGTCTTTCCCCTGGGTGTTTTGTTCTCTCTCTCTGTCCTGTTCTCTCCCTGGGTTTTACACTCTCTCTGGTCTGCCCTCTGTTTCTCTCCCGGGAAGTTCATTCCGTGGGATCTTTCTCTGTCCTTTGCTGGCTCTGCCTCGGTGTTTCTCTCTCTCTCTTTCCCTGGTTTCACACTGTGTCTCTCCCTCTCCGTCTCTCTCTCTCTCTCTCTCTCTCTCTCCCAGCAGCTCTGTCTGTCTGTCTCTCTCTCTCTCTCTCTCTCTCTCTCTCTCTCCCAGCAGCTCTGTCCTCTGTCTGTCTGTCTGTCTCTCTCTCTCTCTCTCCCCGGGATCTTTCTCTGTCCTTGGCTCGCTCTCTCTGTCTGTGTCCCTCCCTCTCTCTCTGTCCCTCACCTCACTTGCTTTCTCTCCCTCCACCTCCCTATCTGTCCCTCCCTCCGTCCCTCCCCCGTCTTGCTGTTCCTGCCCCTTGGGTTAGATTTGGCCTCAGTACCACTTGGTGCGGTACATGCTGTTAACACCGTGGGATCTTGCTGTTCTCTGTGTCTCCCATTGTTGTCCAAAAGGTGGGTGGGGGTGGGAGAGATAAAGCCCCTTTCTCACTGAGCAGGGTGGCTGGGGGAAGCCTGGGATCTTGCTGTGCATGAAGAGACACACAGTCAAAAGGCCAGTCAGTCAGTGCACATCCTCCCTCTGACCCCACCCCCTTCAGCCCAGGGGCTCGGACTCGGTGAGGGGGGGAGTGGGGGAGGGGGAATTGTAGATGATGGAGACCCAGAGGGGGCTTTTATAGACAGTAGGGGTGGAAGGGGAGCGTTGTTACGGGGGCAGTTTGAGGGAAGGACAATTAGACCGGGACAAAGGTTCGAGGTGGGGACAAAATGTTTGGGGGAAAGTGCAAAGACCACTCCCCTCGTGACTCCCTCATCAGGTCCACACCCCCCACCAACCCAACCTCCACTCCCGGCACCTTCCCCTACAACCGCAGGAAATGTAAAACTTGCGCCCACACCTCCTCCCTTACTTCTCTCCAAGGCCCCAAGGGATCCTTCCATATCGCCACAAATTCACCTGCACCTCCACACACATCATCTGTTGCATCCGCTGCACCTGATGTGGCCTCCTCTATATTGGGGAGACGGGCCGCCTACTTGCGGAACGCTTCAGGGAACACCTCTGGGACGCCCGGACCAACCAACCCAATCACCCCGTGGCTCAACACTTTAACTCCCCCTCCCAATCCACCGAGGACATGCAGGTCCTTGGACTCCTCCATCGCCAGAACATAACAACACGACGGTTGGAGGAAGAGCGCCTCATCTTCACCTGGGAACCCTCCAACCACAAGGGATGAACTCAGATTTCTCCAGTTTCATCATTTCCCCTCCC
Organism: Hemiscyllium ocellatum; assembly: GCF_020745735.1. Lineage (NCBI taxonomy): Eukaryota > Metazoa > Chordata > Chondrichthyes > Orectolobiformes > Hemiscylliidae > Hemiscyllium > Hemiscyllium ocellatum. The sequence goes on from NC_083438.1 coordinate 27,888,310, forward strand.
CCATCTTGTCTCAGTCGATTCCCTCGAACTCAGCACCGCCCTCCTAACCTGCAATCTTCTTCCTGACCTCTCCGCCCCCACCCCACTCCGGCCTATCACCCTCACCTTGACCTCCTTCCACCTGTCACATCTCCATCGCCCCTCCCCCAAGTCCCTCCTCCCTACCTTTTACCTTAGCCTGCTGGACACACTTTCCTCATTCCTGATGAAGGGTTTGTGCCCGAAACGTCGAATTTCCTGTTCCTTGGATGCTGCCTGACCTGCTGTGCTTTAACCAGCAACACATTTTCAGCTCTGATCTCCAGCATCAGCAGACCTCACTTTTTATTCAAACTAACATCCCAATCACACAGAGCCCTCCCCAGGGAGCAGACTGACAGACGTTGCAAGTTGACAGAGATTGCAGGGTTGGAGTCCACAAACCCCTCAGTGAGAATGGTTTGGAGGTGCCAGTGTTGGACTGGGGTGGGACAAAGTTAAAACTCACACAACACCAGGTTATAGTCCAACAGGTTTATTTGGAAGCGCTAGCTTTCAACGTGTCTGCGTGGGTTTCCTCCCGGTGATTTGTATATTGATTTGTATCTGCCCCTTCTGGTTGTCAGTTCCAGTGTGTTGGGGTGGTTGCTTTCGTAGTTTAGGACAGCAGACAAAGGCAGAATGACGGTCATCCTGGACAAAGCAGAGTACATCCAAAAAGCACAACAACTACTTGCAGATACCAACACCTACCAAAAGAGGGAGTTTGACCCCACCCCACAGCTCACCAATAGGATAAACAACACACTGAGGAACCTACAAAAAAAACAGACAGAAAACCAGGTATGACCTACAGAGAATGAAACCTGAAAGCAACAACACCCCCAGATTCTATGGACGACCTAAAGTGCACAAACCAGATATCCCACTCAGACCCATAGTATCGCCACCAGGAACACCATCACACAAACTGGCTAAAGAACTACAGCAGAAACTGAAACACCTGGTCAACGGATCCAGACCCTCTATACAGTCAATACAGGAATTCTTGGACATCATCAGAAATATACACATAGACAAGGAAGAAACTATGGTCTCATTCGATGCAACGGCACTGTTCACCTCTATCGACAAAACCCTAGCCAGAGAAACAATAGCCAACCTGCTGGACATACAGAACAGACAACAGGACATTGAACCTATCAACAAAGGCAGCATACTTAAACTACTGGACCTGTGCCTCACAACACACTTCACATTCAACAACCAAATATAAGAACAAATCAACGGTACACCCATGGGCTCACCCATCTCTGGACTCATAGCAGAAGCTGTAATGCAAAGATTAGAACAAACAGTCTTACCGCAAATTCAACCCAAACTCTGGGTCAGATATGTGGATGACACCTTTGTAATCATTAAAAACACAGATATAGAGAACACACACCGGAATTCGATTCACTAGAGAGGAAGAAAAGGACAACCAACTAGCATTCCTAGACGTGATGGCACAGAGAACACCGAATGGAGAATTCACCACAAAGGTATACAGGAAAGCCACACACACAGATCAAGTCTGAAACTACGAAAGTAACCACCCCAACACACACAAAAGAAGTTGCATCAAGACACTGTTCAAAAGGGCCACAACACACTGCAGTACACCAGAACTGCAAAAAGAGGAAGAAGAACACCTCTACAATGTATTCGCCAAAAACGGATACCCCCGCAATTTCATCAACAGATGTCTAAGGGAAAGACCACGGAATGAGGACATGCCACAACCCAAAGGACTAGCCACACTAACATACATCAAAAACATTTCTGAACTGACAGCCAGACTACTGCGACCACTAAGACTCATAACAGCACACAAACCAACAGCCACTCTCAGACAACAACTCACCAGGATGAAGGATCCGATACCCAGCATGAGCAAAACCCCATGTAGTGTACAAAATCCATGCAAGGACTGCACAAAACACTACATAGGACAAACAGGAAGACAGCTAACGATCCGCATCCATGAACAGCAGCTAGCCACGAAACGACATGACCAACTATCCTTAGTAGCCACACACTCAGATGACAGGGAACATGAATTCGACTGGGACAACACTACTCTTATAGGACAAGCCAAACAGAGAACAGCCAGGGAATTCCTAGAGACATGGCACTCATCCACAGATTCAATCAATAAGCACATCGACCTGGACCCAATATACCGGCCACTGCAGCGGACAGCTGGAACTGACAACCAGAAGGGGCAGATGCAAATCACTATAAATGCCGGAGGAAACATCACAGAAGCGCTTCATAGGAGGCTCCCAAGCACTGAGGATGTCACCTAGACAGGGGACGAAACATTTGCAACACAAATTCCCAGCTCAGCGAACAGAACCACAACATGTGTGGGCGGCACGGTGGCACAGTGGTTAGCACTGCTGCCTCACAGCGCCTGTAGACCCGGGTTCAATTCCCGACTCAGGCGACTGACTGTGTGGAGTTTGCACGTTCTCCCGTGTCTGCGTGGGTTTCCTCCGGGTGCTCCGGTTTCCTCCCACAGTCCAAAGATGTGCGGGTCAGGTGAATTGGCCAAGCTAAATTGCCCGTAGTGTTAGGTAAGGGGTAAATGTCGGGGTATGGGTGGGTTGCGCTTCGGCGGGTCGGTGTGGACTTGTTGGGCCGAAGGGCCTGTTTCCACACTGTAAGTCAAATCTAAAAAAAAACATGTCTCTTAAATGTTGCAATTGTACCAGCCTCCACCACATCCTCTGTAGGTCATTCCATACATGCACCACTCTCTGCGTGAAAAAGTTGCCCTGTAGGTCTTTTATATCTTTCCCCTCTCACCCTAAACCTATGCCCTCTAGTTCTGGACTCCCCGATCCCAGGGAAAAGACTTTGCCTATTTACCCGATTCATGCCCCTCATAATTTTATAAACCTCTGTAAGGTCACCCCTCAGCCTCCGAAGCTCCAGGGAAAACAGCCCCAGCCTATTCAGCCTTTCCCTATAGCTCAAATCCTCCGACACTGATACTATCCTTGTAAATCTTTTCTGAACCCTTTCAAGTTTCACATCATCTTTCCGATAGGAAGGAGACCAGAATTGCATGCAATATTCTAACAGTGACCTAACCAATGTCCTGTACAGCTGCAACATGACCTCCCAACTCCTGTACTTAATACTCTTGACCAATAAAGGAGAGCATACCAAACACCTTCTTCACTATCCTATCTACCTGCGACTCCACTTTCAAGGAGCTATGAACCCTCACTCCAAGGTCTCTTTGTTCAGCAACACTCCCTAAGACCTGACCATTAAGTGTATAAGTCCTGCTAAAATTTGGTTTCCCAAAATGCAGCACCTTGCATTTATCTGAATTAAACTCTTTCTGCCACTTCTCAGCCCATTGGCCCATCTGGTCCAGATCCTGTTGTAGTCTGAGGTAACCCTCTTCGCTGTCCACTACACCTCCAATTTTGGTGTCATCTGCAAATCTACTAACTGTAACTCTTCTGCTCACATCCAAATCATTTATGTAAATGACAAAAAGTAGAGGACCCAGCACTGATCCTTGTGGCGCTCCACTGGTCACAGGCCTCCAGTCTGAAAAACAACCCTCCATTACCATCCTCTGTCTTCTTCCTTTGAGCCAGTTCTGTATCCAAATGGCTAGTTCTCCCTGTATTCCATGAGATCTAACCTTGCTAATCAGTCTCCCATGAGGAATCTTACTGATGTCCATGTGGATCATATCTACTGCTCTGCCCTCATCAATTTTCTTTGTTACTTCTTCAAAAAACTCAATCAAGTTTGTGAGACATGATTTCCCACGCACAACCCATGTTGACTATCCCGAATCAGTCCTTGCCTTTCCAAATGCATGTACATCCTGTCCCTCAGGATTCCCTCCAACAACTTGCCCACCACCGAGGTCAGGCTCACTGGTCTATAGTTCCCTGGCTTGTCCTTACCACCCTTCTTAAACAGTGGCACCATGTTTGCCCACGTCCAGTCTTCCGGCACCTCACCTGTGACTATTGATGATACAAATATCTCAGTAAGAGGCCCAGCAATCACTTCTCTAGCTTCCCACAGAGTTCTCGGGTACACCTGATCAGGTCCTGGGGATTTATCCAACTTTAACCATTTCAAGACATCCAGCACTTCATCCTCTGTAATCTGGATATTTTGCAAGATGTCACCATCTATTTCCCTACAGTCTATATCTTCCATATCCTTGTCCACAGTAAATACTGATGCAAAATATTCATTTCGTATCTCCCCCATTTTCTGTGTCTCCACACAAAGGCCACCTTGCTGATCTTTGAGGGGCCCTATTCTCTCCCTAGTTACCCTTTTGTCTTTAATATATTTGTAAAAACCCTTTGGATTCTCCTTAATTCTATTTGCCAAAGCTATCTCATGTCCCCTTTTTGCCCTCCTGATTTCCCTCTTAAGTATACTCCTACTTCCTTTATACTCTTCTAAGGATTCACTCGATCTATCCTGCCTATACCTGACATATGCTTCTTTCTTTTTCTTAACTAAACCCTCAATTTCTTTAGTCATCCAGCATTCCCTATACCTACCAGCCTTCCCTTTTACCCTGACAGGAATGTACTTTCTCTGGATTCTTGTTATCTCATTTCTGAAGGCTTCCCATTTTCCAGCCGGCCCTTTCCCTGCGAACATCTGCCCCCAATCAGCTTTTGAAAGTTCTTGCCTAATACCTTCAAAATTGGCCTTTCTCCAATTTAGAACTTCAACTTTTAGATCTGGTCTATCCTTTTCCATCACGATTTTAAAATGAATAGAATTATGGTCGCTGTCCCCAAAGTGCTCCCCCACTGACACTCAGTCACCTGCCCTGCCTTATTTCCCAAGAGTAGGTCACGTTTTGCACCTTCCCTAGTAGGTACATCCACATACTGAATCAGAAAATTGTCTTGTACGCTCTTCAGAAATTCCTCTCCATCTAAACCTTTTAACACTATGGCAGCCCCAGTCGATGTTTGGAAAGTTAAAATCCCCTACCATAACTACCCTATTATTCTTACAGATAGCTGAGATCTCCTTACAAGTTAGTTTCTAAATTTCCCTCTAACTATTATGGGGTCTATAATACAATCCCAATAAGGTGGTCATCCCTTTCTTATTTCTCAGTTCCACCCAATGTGTAGTGCAGAGGGGTCACCTGTCGTGTGACATGAACCCCAGGTCCCAGTTGAGGACATCCCTGTGGAAACAGATCTTTTGGTCCAACCCGTCCATCCCGACCAGATATCCCAACCCAATCTAGTCCCACCTGCCAGCACCCGGCCCATATCCCTCCAAATCCTTCCTATTTATAAATCCATCCAGGTGCCTTTTAAATGTTGTAATTGTACCAGCCTGCACCACTTCCTCTGGCAGCTCATTCCACACACGAACCACCCTCTGTGGGAAAAAGGTTGCCCCTTAGGTCTCTTTTATACCTTTCCCGTCTCACCTAAACCTATGCCCTCTAGTTCTGGAAACCCACACCCCAGGGAAAAGACTTTGTCTATTTTTCCTATCCATGCCCATCATGATTTTATAAATCTCTATAAGGTCACCCCTCAGCCTCCGATGCTCCAGGGAAAACAGCCCCAGCCTATTCAACCTTTCCCTATAGCTCAAATCCTTCGACACTGGCACCATCCTTGTAAATCTTTTCTGAACCCTTTCAAGTTTCACAACATCTTTCCGATAGGAAGGAAACCAGGATTGCATGCAATATTCCAACAGTGGCCTAACGAATGTCTTGTACAGCCGTAACATGACCTCCCAACTCCTGTACTCAATATTCTGACCAAGAAAGGAAAGCATAACAAACGCCTTCTTCACTATCCTATCTACCTGCGAGTCCACTTTCAGGGAGCTATAAATCTGCACTCCAAGGTCTCTTTGTTCAGCACCACTCCCTAAGACCTTACCATTAAGCGTATAAGTCCTGCTAAAATTTGCTTTCCCAAATTGCAGCACCTTACATTTATCTAAATTAAACTCCATCTGCCACTCCTCAGCCCATTGGCTCATCTGGTCCAGATCCCGTTGTAATCTGAGGTAACCTTCTTCGCTGTCCAATTTTTGTAAGATCTGCAAACTTACTAACTATACCTCTGCAGCTTTCATCCAAATCATTTACATAAATGATGAAAAGTAGTGGACCCAGCACTGATCCTTGTAGCACTCCAATGATCACCAGGTCTTCAATCTGAAAACCAACCCTCCATTACCACCTTCTGTCTTCTACCTTTGAGCCAGTTCTGTATCCAAATGGTTCGTTCTCTCTGTTTTCCATGAGATCTAACCTTGCTAACCAGCCTCTCATAGGGAACCTTGTTCGCATGCCTTACTGAAGTCTATATAGATCACATCTTCTGCTCTGCCCTCATCAATTTTCTTTGTTACTTCTTCAAAAACCTCAGTCAAGTTTGTGAGACATGATTTCCCACACACAAAGCCCTGTTGACTGTCCCTAATCAGTCCTTGCCTTTCCAAATACATGTACATCCTGTCCCTCACGATTCCCTGCAACAACTTGCCCACCACCGAAGTCAGGCTCACTGGTCTGTAGCTCCCTGGGCTTGACCTTAGCACTCTTCTCAAACAACGGCACCATGTTAGCCAAGCTCCAGTTTTTTGACACCTTACCTGTGACTATCGATGATACAGATATCTCAGCAAGAGGCCCAGCAATCACTTCTCTAACTTCCCACAGAGTTCGAGGGTACACCTGATCAGGTCCTGGGAATGTATCCACTTTTATGCATTTCACGACAGCCAGCATTTCCTATTCTTTAATATGGACATTTTTCAAGATGTCACCATCTATTTCCCTGCATTCTATGTCTTCCATGTCCTTTTCCACAGTAAACACTGATGCAAAATGCTTATTTTGTATCTCCACCATCTCCTTCAGCTCCATACAAATGTTGCCCTGCTGATCTTTGAGGGGCCCTATTGTCTCCTTAGTTACCCTTTTTTCCTTAATGTATTTGTAAAAGCCCTTTGGATTCTCCTTAACTCTATCTTGTCCCATTTTTGCCCTCCTGATTTCCCTCTTAAGTATACTCCGACTGCCTTTATACTCTTCTAAGGATTCACTCGATCTTCCTGTCCAAGCCTGACATATGGTTCCTTCTTTTTCTTTACCAACCCCACAATCTCTTTCATCATTCAGCATTAGTCATCCAGTCATTCAGTTATTCAACTCCAACTTCAAACACCAGGAGGCGCAGGGTTAAGGTGAGAGGGGGAACGTTTAAAGCAGATGTGCGAGGAAAGTTTTATTCCATAGAGGGTGGGAGGTGCCTGGAACGCATTGCCAGGGGAGATGGGAGGAGATACAGTCACAGAGTTTAAGGGACATTTGGACAGACACGTGAACAGGCAGGGAATAGAGGGATACGGACCATGTGCAGGCAGAGGGGATTAGTTTAGAATGGCATCACGGTCAGCACAGACATGGTGGGCCGAAGGGCCTGTTCTTGTGCTACACTGCCCTACATCCTCTATGTTCCCCACTATTATTTCCCCAGCCTCATTCTCGAGGGCTTTGTAACTGTTTCAATGGCCATGAATGTGCAGAGAGAGGGAGCAGGATCAAAGGGTTAAATGGCCCATTCCTGTTCCTGCAGTTACACAGAAACAGTGACTCGCATTCAAATACCAAAATATAGAAGTTGTTTCGAAGTAGATTATTCAGTAATGAGAGAGCTCCATTTGTGTTTGCGTTCACCTCCTGCTCACATTTCAGGCATTCTTTCTCCCATTGGGAGCTCTGAAGTGCTGTAAATTATATCAAATGTTGCACAACTGCAATTAGTTTCATTGCTCCCGCCTTGAGGTATTAGCTGCCCAAATTGGAGGTAAAATTACAGGTTGCAGTAATAAGTGTGAGGCTCAGAGAAACAGCAATTCCTGCAAATGCCTGACATTTGTAGACGGAGCAGCTTTTCAAGAGTCAGAGTCACAGACGTGCAGCACGGAAACAGACCCTTCGCTCCAACACGTCCATGCTGACCAGATATCCCAACCTAATCTAGTCCCATTTGCCACCACTTGGTCCTTATCCCTCCAAACCCTTCCTATTCATAGACCCTTCCAGATGCCCTTTAAATGTTGTCATTGTGCCAGCCTCCACCATTTCCTCTGGCAGCTCATTCCATGTACGCACCACTGTGTGTGGAAAAGTTGCCCCTTAGGTTCCTTATATAACTTACCCCTCTCACCCTAAATCTATGCCCTCTAGGTCTGGACTCCCCCAACCCTATGAAAAAGACTTTGTCTATTTATCCTGTCCATGCCACTCATGATTTTATAAACCTCTAGGAGGTCACCCCTCAGCCTTTGATGCTCCAGGGAAAACAGCCCCAGTCTATTCAGCGTCTCCCTATAGCTCAGATCCTTCAACCCTGGCAACATCCTTGGAAGTCTGTTCTGAACCCTTTCAAGTTTCACAACATCCTTCAGACAAGAAGGTGACCAGAAATGCCCGCAATATTCCAAAAGTGGCCGCACCAATGTCCTGTACAGCTGCAACATGACATCCCAAATCGTGTACTCAGTGTACTGACCAATAAAGGAAAGCGTACCAAACACTTTCTTCACTATGTAATGACCTGTGATTTTACTTTGAAGGAACTATGACCCTACAGTCCAAGGTCACTTTGTTCAGCAACATTCCCCAGGACCTTACCATTAAGTCTATTAAGTCCTGCTCAGATTTGTTTCTCCAAAATGCAGCACCAAACATTTACCTAAATTAAACTGCATTTGCCACTCCTCAGCCCATTGGCCCACTGATCAAGATCCCATTGTATCCTGAGGTTGAAGATCTACGACCCCTCTTGGTTCGAGATCAGCCAAAAGAATCAACGAATGTGGTCTGTTGAAAAAGCAAGGGCCATTAGTTGATTGAATTAAGGCCCCTTGACACAATTCTATCCAGCAACACAGAGGTTAAAGCTTCTGTGTTCTGTGGTGAAGTTGTGCAATTCCGTTTGAAAATTACCATTATTTATATGTTTCTAAAGAGGTAGTACAGCCTCATTACAAGAAAGACCAATACAATAAGGTGATATGATTTACAACAAGTTAATTCATTGATATTTCCCAGCAAAGGGTTCTTAATTAGATGAAAATTGTAACACTGTGACATGATTGACAACATGCTAATCCAATGGTATTCCTTGGAAAAGAAATCTTATTCACGTAAATTGTTACGCCATGAATTAGTTCAAGGTTAGTTCAAATGGTCAATTAATGTGTCAGTATTCACTTTATGAAAATTCTATTGTCCTCTTAACTTTGAATTTCAGCTTAATTCTGCAAATCAGCAGTCCAGGTTCACAGGGTACAATCACTATTCTCAGCCATTTTATAGTTTTCTTCTTAAATTGAAAAATCATTTGGTGGTTAATAAAAATCTACATATACCTGTTGCCTAAATTCAAATTTTAGATCCTCATTTCCCTCTTTGGTCATTCTATGACCACACCATAAAGGCATGGATCAAATTATTCCAATTTGATGGCAGCAAAAGACTGCCGTGCTTCCTCTTCATCCGAAGGGGAACCAAGGGCAGGCAACAGTGTTTCCTCATCTTCATCTCAGTGGAGAAGAAGCATTTTCTGGGTGGAACCGATACGGTCAATAGAAGGAAATATTTTAAGCAATAATACTGAACTATAGCAATACCAACAAAAAGATCAATTAAAACAACAGCACCATCCATAGCCATATTAATTAGCCAGTTGTACCATGAGCCAAAACCCCAATCTCCCCATCCCGCACCTTCACTCATTTGGTTGACAAAAGTGCGAACATTATCAATATGTTCAGTAATGTTTTCGATAAGATCAGTGACCCCCCCCGCCACTTAATGTATTTTTCTTTAACTATAGAGCAACTCCATCTTCCTTCACAAGTATGTAATCGGTTTTGTCGGGTAAATAGACGCAATTCTGAAAGCACGTCTCTGATTTCTGTTTAGTCAGAACTCATCTAATTTCCAAAAATTGTGAGTCTGCAAATGAAATAATTACGATTTGGATGACTAATAATTCCTGAAGACCCTCCTAATGAAAGACCGCTCAGAGCTGCATATGCCAATGAGTGAGTTTTGTTTCTTGATATAGCCTTTGGATTCTTCCATTCTGTACAGAAGGCAGGAGAAACTGAACATTTAAAAGGGGAATTATGATTTTGTTGCCAGGTAATTGGACAGGGAACAAGAGTTGGAAGGAGTGTTCCGACAGCTACGGCACGAGGAGTACTTGCTTCATTTAGGACAAGGTAGTTAGATACTTTATTATAATTGAAAAAACTCCTGGTTTAGTGCAGAGACTAGAGGGCCCTTCCCAGTAAGAAGCGGGTCTATCTTTGTAAATTCCTGGGGTATGGGGATAATCCATGATTATATAATTTGAGCCTGGGTGCTGAGGGTGAAAATCATCTCATCGGATAAGGTGAGTTTCCTGATAAGAAACATGGTCGATATCCCAAAACGGTTCTACCCATCCATCAATTGGGAAAATATTCGTGCTGCTAGGGGTATCATAATAAAGGTGGGCGTTATTACCCTCTCCACATAGAGTTTAAATTCCACTCGTAATAGGGATACATTTTTCGTTCAGGCATACACATGGGATGCAAAGTCCTTCAGAAAAGCAGTGGCGACTAATACAGTTAATCATAGCACAGGGAAAAAAAATTTAGGCACTCTTACATAAGTGCACCCACATTCCTTCCCCTTGCAGCAATTTGGACAGGATATTGCAGATTTATTGCAGGAAGTCCTTAAACAAGTAGCAGGTGGGGATAGGTAATAACTAAAAAGATATTACGTGCTGGAAATACTTTAGCACTATTCCATACCCCCATGTTAGGATTTGGAAGAATAAAAGGGGTCAGGGAGTCTCTTGCTGAAATAAGAGTCTCTTACTTCATCCACTCCAAAACTTTTATTCTGGGTTTCAAGAAATGTCCCCCCTTTGTCTCTATTACGACGTGATCTATCTGAAAGGGGACAAGGCTTACCAGGAATGCCCATAGTACAAATGTAATCAAACTGGCACACAACACCTTTACAGGGTAAAGACCATTTAGACCTGTTCTGTAAATGAACCGTTCATCTTTTTGATGCAGTTGACCACCGCAAAAGTCATTCTTGGCAACATTCAGTCTTTCGGCACACAAGGACATCTTCCTGGCATAGTTGGTACACAGTCTCTGTTTGTGCAGGGAATCTGTCCCTTCTTGTGCACAATGCTGGCAATGACGAGGCCACACAGCAGGTCAAGTCGATCTTTATCATCTCCCCCCTTGCAAGCTTGGAGATTGCGAAGTGTCCATTGTAAGAAAGGATAAACCATTTCTTCCTTGTATATAAGTATATACAATATGCATATAATCGATTAAAATAGGCAGCAGCGAAAAAAACCCACCAACTAAACCACCATCTTCTGGCTTGAGAATCACGGGAGTACCTAATTTGAGGCCATAATTTGTGCTCTTCAGCCCTAAGGGCAATTTTGAAACAAATAATTCTCAAATTAATCAAACTCAAATAGCCACTGGAGTAAATATATTGCCCATACTGGCAAAATGCTCGTACATTTTAAACTATGCACTAGAGATTCCCTTCTTATTTTATATGGAAAAGCCCAGGCATGGGTGAATTAAGCAAACCTATCTTTATAAATCCAGCTTTGCTGGGATGTATTACTCTTTGAAACTTTCCTACTAAAAACATTGATATTGTCTAAAATTTAGATTAGTTCTGCAATATATTGTATTCTCTCTTTTTAAAAAATCAATCATTAACCTTGTGCCCAATTAAATGGCCTGATCTACAGCTTTAGTTCACAGTAATTCGAATTAATTGTAGAAATCCGATGATGAGGTTGAGCAGAAAAGTTGGTCGGAGGACAATGCTGTCCCCAAATTATGGTCACATGACACAAAGCTTTCAAACCACACTGAATTTGTTTGAATATTGAGCCCACTGCAGAAGATAGATATTGGTACAGTCTTAAACTTATAACTCATCACTGTTCGGTATTAAATACCTAAGTGAAGATAATAGCTCAGCCAGACACTCCTTCTTAGATCTAACAGCCCAATCCAAAAATAAATCAAATCAACCACCTGGTATTCTTATAACGTCCATATACAAAGCAAAGATATTTGGGCTGAGGTCGATGTATGAAATCAACAACTTGATAATTCAGTCAGTAGTAGATTGTAGTATAAAGTACCTGTAGTTATTTCAGAAATGGAAATTTACAAATTACTTCCAAATTTCAAAACAATATTGAAAACAATCCAAACACTAAACCCATATGATTACAACCAGTATGCAATAGAGAAACCAACCTCGACATTGTGAATTGGCACTGAACAGACAGTATCATTCCCCCGTGATGTTTGAACCTTACCCAAGTCTGGCATACGCATCCTTATCCTGTGTCTAATTGGGTTTTGCTGGGGACCCAATGGGATCAGAAGTTTGGGGTGTAAGGCTGCCTGCTTGGCAGCTGCACATATTTGCCTATTACATTAGAAACAGTATCAGTTTCATCCACATGAGCCAAACATCTAGATAATCTTCAAATTGATTGAACAAAATAGCATTACGATAACACTGCCCCCTTGGGGGTTAAAAATCTCCAGTGTTCCCACATGGCTGAAAAATCGTGGATCATATTAAAAGCACAATGAAGGGTCAGTGTGTATTAGTAGATTTTCCTTTTGATAGGATGAAAGCATGTTGATTTCCAACATCAGCTCCGAGGTATCATGAAAGGCACATTACTCCCCATTGGCCACACTTCAACAGTTAAAGCAAGGATCAGGCATTTCCTGTGAAAAACTGGTGATTTGTCCTCTGCCTCTTGCTTGCGGTAGAGGATGACTGGAATTAGGAGGTTTACCCCAAATGTCATCGGAACTTTGAGGGTTAATTCTCATGAAAACTTCCTTGGTTCCCCCATGGGGCCTTTCTAGGGCAATGAAAGGTCCAAAGGAGGGGACTGCCTCAAGTTCGGCAGGTTGGAGTCCGGCAGTCACGAGCCCAGTGATATAGGCTGTTACAATTAAACTAGGCCAGGGACTGACACCTGGTGGTGGGAGGGAGTCCCTCTGCCATACCTACAATTGCAGCCTTGAATGGGTGCAGATCCACTATGACGCCTGGGTAGTTGTTGAGGTGCCTCCTCTTGAACTACAAATTCTGATTTTACACAGGTTGGAGGTCTGTCTTCACTCTGCTGATTCCACAAGGCCATAATATAATGATGGAGTTGATTAGGGGTGTCTTCCACCCAGTCTAGATTGATTGTTTTGACTGCTGTGACTACAGAAGGTGGCAGGCAGTTTCATAGCATAGATGGGCGGCACGGTGGCATAGTGGTTAGCACAGCACCAGAGACCTGGGTTCAATTCCCAACTCAGGCAACTGGCTGTGTGGAGTTTGCACATTCTCCCCGTGTCTGCGTGTGTTTCCTCCGGGTGCTCCGGTTTCCTCCCACAGTCCAAGAATGTGCAGATTAGGTGAATTGACCATGCTAAATTGCCCATAGAGTTAGGTGAAGGGGTAAATGTAGGGGAATGGGTCTGGGTAGGTTGCTCTTCAGAGGGTCGGTGTGGACTTGTTTCCACAATGTTCGTAATCTAATCTAATCTAATCTGAGCATTAATAGCATTTAAATTCCAAGCCCAATTGCCAAATAGGACTCCTAACATTCTCTAAAATGTTCCAAAAAGTCCTCAGCAGACTCCTTATTTTTGGGGCAAAGTTCAAGGATACAAGTAAAGTCAATAGGCTTTGCCAGTATAACAGATGCAGCAGTAAGAATATTATCTTGTTGCTGTTGTTCCTGGACTACAGCATGAGCGAAAGCAGTAAAGTTATTGAGAATTATGTGAAACAGCTGTACATTCCAAAGACTGGTCAACCTGTAAGGAAGAGTTTGAAATGGGAGTTGCAAAAAAAGAACACCACTCATCTAAATCCGAATTATCATTGTCTTCCTCATTAAAACTAAAGCCAACCATCGAACTGTGCAGTTCTGTTTGTTTACCAGTCACTTGTGACTTTTCCTTTTCCTTCTGTTGTTGTTTTGTTCCAGCACATTCACTTTTCAGAACTTCAACAGATTTCATAGCACCATTTGCAGTTAATTCAATCCCCAATTAGGTGGCAGTATCCTACCACAAATGCAAAACTGATTCTTTGTGCCTCTCATCACAAAACTATCGCCATCATCCAATTAACTCTTTCATTCCCACTCCCATGTTACATTGCCAAATCAATTGCTGAGCGGTTTAACCAATTGAACAGCATTAGGGCCACCTCAGGGCCATTCTTCATCACCCAATGTTTTGTTGAGACCTCCAGACAGTTTTCTAAAGGCCTCAGACTTTTCGGGGAATTTTTCACATAATTTCACCAACGTTGATGATGGATCATCTGTTCTGTCTGTGTAATTACCCATTTTAAAATTACTTCAGTTTTATAGCAACTAATTTTAAAAAAATTATTACTCACTGATCAGACTTCCACAAACCCTCATCAGTTTCACAAACCTCTTTTTAAAAAAACTTTTAATATAAAATACTGTGATATTTTTTCTTGAAAAAGATCAACTTAAGTTTTTTTTAATTATTAATTTATTATTGTTATTATTCATTAACTTATGAGTATGTGTTATATTTTATGATATAAATAATAACCTATTATTAAAAACTGGGGGCCTCTTGCCTCCCAAGAAACTTCAAAGATCAGGGACCACCTGCCTCCCTGAGAGCTTCAAATATCCACGTTTTTTTTAAACCCGAAGATTAACGAAGTTCGAGCGATCGGAGTTTTTTTTAAACCCGAAGATTAACGAAGTTCGAGCGATCAGAGTTTTTTTTTAAACCCGAAGATTAACGAAGTTCGAGCGATCGGAGTTTTGTTAAAACCCGAAGATTAACGAAGTTCGAGCGATCGGAGTTTTTTTTAACCCGAAGATTAACGAAGTTCGAGCGATTGGAGTTTTTTTTAAACCCGAAGATTAACGAAGTTCGAGCGATCGGAGTTTTTTTTTACCCCGAACATTAACAAATCTCGGGAGATCAATTTTGTTTTACTTCAGAAATCAAAGCTCGGGAGATGGAAGATTTATTTAAAAACCCAGACATTAACAAAGCTCGGGAATTCAGATTTGAAGCCTCCCCTCAGAGTTCAGCAATTTTTCGAAGACCACTGTCTGTAAGTACCACCCTCAACTTCAATTAATCTCTCCCCACTGTTTTTGTAAACATTTGAAAAGTCCCCCCACCCCAGACCCAACCCTTGCTGAGAGCGATCCTTTCGGGGTGAGGGGTCACGCCAGACATCACTTGGCTTCACTTGGAGGTCACCACTGATGATGTTACCTTGTCAGGTAATGAAACGTCTGGATATCAAACCTACAGCTCAGCCAGCAAACCTACACCCTCAACCTCAACCTGAGCTACAAACCTTCACAAACCTTGAGAGACACCACTTGAACCAGAGGAAAACCAAACGCTCTTAAAATACTCAGGTCTGGCCGGCGGAATTCCTCAACACTCAACAGTGAAGGACATTTAACTCTTTCACCGCTGTTCACAATCTGTCCCGAGCCGAAACGTGTCACGGCACCAAAATGAAGACCCGCGGCACCTCAAGAGGGGTCACTTGGTTTGAGGTCGGTCAAAAGAGTCGACAAATGCGGTCCGTTCAAAAAGCAAGAGTCGTTAGATACTTGAATTGAGGTACCTTGACGCAATTCTATCCAGCAACATGGAGATTGAAGCTTCTGTGTTCCGCAATGAAGTTGCGCCACTGTTTTGAAAATTACACATTATTTATATGTTTTTTTAAGAAATAATACAGCCTTAATTACAAGAAAGAACAATCACGTTTGCACATTCTCCCCGTGTCTGCGTGGGTTTGCTCCGGTTTCCTCCCACAGTCTAAAGATGTGCAGGTTAGTTGAATTGGCCAGGCTAAATTGCCCATAGTGTGAGGTGCAGGAGTAAGTGTAGACCATGAGACATAGGAGTGGAAGTAAGGCCATTCGGTCCATCGAGTTCACTCTGCCATTCAATCATAGCTGATGGGCATTTCAACTCCACTTATCCGCATTCTCCCTGTACCCCTTAATTCCTTGTGACATCCAGAATTTATCAATCTCTGCCTTGAAGACATTTAGCGTCCCGGCCTCCTCTGCACTCTGCGGCAATGTATTCCACAGGCCCACCACTCTCTTGCTGAAGAAATGTCTCCGCATTTCTGTTCTGAATTTACCCCCTCTAAGTGTGAGGCTGTGTCCATGGGTCCTAGCCTCCCTGCTTAACGGAAACAATTTCCTAGCGTCCACCCTTTCCAAGCCATGTATTATCTTCAAAGTTTGGGAGAAGATTTGTAGCTCAGGTGCTCGTTGTTGTGGTTCTGTTCGCTGAGCTGGGAGTATGTATCAGTTCAAGGTTAGTTCAAATGGTAAATTACTGTGACAGGATTCATTTCATGAAAACTCTATTATCCTCTTATCTGTGAATCCCCCATGAGATTCCTAGCATCATGAACATCAGCCATAAGCCAATTCGATTCAGTCCATGTGACATCAAGGAATGACTGAAGGCACAGGATGTTGCAATGGTCATGAACCCATCTAAAATGCCTGTAACAGCACTGGGACAAGATGCAATGCAGTACCAAAGCAAGAGTGGTGCAGAAAACTCTCTCCAACCCATGACATGGACGCTCAGGGGAAGCAAAAGAATCGGCACATAAGAAGCTCCCAGCCCAACTCCAACACACTGACTGGGAACCATATCCCCATTCACACAGTCAGAGAGTTGGACAGCACGGAAACAGGTCCTTTGGTGCAACTCTTCCATACCGACCAGATATCATCATTTAATCGAATCCCATTTGCCAGCATTTGGCCCATATCCCACATTTACGATTGTAATCATGTTTTGAAGGAGACAGGGTGAGGTGTGTCACAAAGGTGGTCTGTAAAAATGGTAATATGGAACACTGCTGCCTCACAGCGCCACGGACTCGGGTTCGATTTCATCCTCAGGTGACTGTCTGCATGGAATTTATTCATTCTCCCCATGTCTGCTTGGGTTTCCTCTGGGTGCTCCAGTTTCCTCCCACAATCCAAAGATATGCAGGTTAGGGTGAATTGGCCATGCTAAATTGTCTGAGCTGAAAATGTGTTGCTGGAAAGGCGCAGCAGGTCAGGCAGCATCCAAGGAGCAGGAGAATCGACGTTTCAGGCATGAGCCTTTCTCTCACAGACAAGACCTCCCTCCGGATCCTCCACTTCACACTTGCAGCCATGCACCCCTACCGATATTCCCTGCCATTAGCCCAACCCCAGCTCAGGACAACACTGTCACAGACATTCCAGCATCTGCAGTCCTCACTTTCTCCATGCTAAATTGTCCCATAGTGACCAGGGATGTGCAGGTTAGGGTGGATTGGCAACTCTAAACTGTCCCATAATGCCCAGGCATGTACAGGTTAGGGTGGATTGGCCATGGTAAGTTGTCCCATAGTGTCCAGGGATATGCAGATTAGTTGTTCAGGGTGAGGACCAGTTCAGTCAAACAAATGAGAGTGTCGTTGGAAGGGTACTATTGGGGAGAGGTAGAAGCGGAGGGCTTGGAGGCCCTGGTCATGGCAGATGGAAGTGTAGAGGGATTGGATATCCATGGTGAAGATATAACTGTTAAGGGTGAGGACCATTCCTGATGAAGCGCTTTTGCCAGAAACGTCAATTTTCCTGCTCCTCGGATGCTACTTGACTTGCTGTGCTTTTCCAGCACCACTCTAATCTAGACTCATGTGCAGATCAGTGTAGAGTAGTAAGGGAATGGGTCTGGGTGGCTTCCTCTTCGGTGGGCTGGTGTGGACTTGATGGGCCAAAGGGCCAGTTTCCACACTGTAGGGATTCTGTAGATTCTATGGGAACAGATTGGGGTGAGAAGTATGTTATATCACCTTTCACACTTATTTTTATTAGATTACGAGACGATCTTTTCTGGATGTTTCAGTTTTATTATCAAAGGGGTGTCAGCCTCTGCTCTGTAACAGATAGACCAAACCATGAGCCAACATTTCATGATGTAGATCACCTCAGAGACAACACACCAGACAGCAGCAGCTGACATTACAAATAAGCTGCAATCAAAGCTGCAACTGCTCGAGCAGTGATGACAGATCCAGACACAATCACTGGGCGAGTTACAGAAGCTGACAGCTCCATGATGTTTGATGTGTCCTTCTTTATGATTCGGTGAAATTCATCCTAAAAACATTCAACTGCATTTATATTTGCTGTTAATATCTCCATCATGTCTTTTGATGTCACAGATTCATGATTGAGATTGGAGTTGTTCACACTGTCATGTTGGACCATCAGATACAGGAGCAGAATTGGCCCATCGAGTCTGCTTCCCATTGGATCATGTCAGTCATGGTTCTCAACTCCATTCTCCTGCCTTCTCCCCCTAACCTATGGTCCCCTCACTAATCGAAAACTAATCCGTCACTATATTGAATACACTCAGTGACATAGCCTCCATAGCCTTCTGCAGCAGTGAGTTGTACAGAGGCACCACTCTCTGGCTGAAGAAACTCTTCCTCATCTCAGTTCAAAAGGGTCGCTCCTTCACTCTCAGGCTGTGCCCTCGGGTCCTAGTCTCTCCTCCTTGTGGAAGTATCTCCACCACGTCCATTTTATCCAGGCCTGTCAGAATTCTTTAAGTTTCAGTGAGATCATCCTCATCCTTCTGAACTCCATCGAGAACCGATCCAGAGTCCCCAGGTGCTCTGAGAATAATGATCGATTTTTGTACGTTAAAACCTCCAAAGGGATTTCATAAATACATTAGTACATTGAAAAGGGTAACTTAGGAGAAACTAGGGCCCATCAAAGATCAGCAAGGCACCACCCGTGTGGAGCCACAGGAGATGGGGGAAGGTACTGAAGGAGTATTTTGCATCAGTGTTTACTGTGGAGAAGGACATGGAAGTCATAGAATGTGGTGTCTTGTTGAAAAATGTGCGTATTCCAGAGGGGGATGTGCTGGACAGTCTTAAAATGCATAAAAGTGGATAAATGTCCAGCACCCGTTGAGGTGTACCCTCGAACTCTGGAGGAATGTCAAGAAGTGATTGCAGGACCCCTTGCTGCAATATTTGCACCATCAATAGTCACAGGTGTAGTGCCAGATGCCTGGAGTTTGGCTTTTTCAGAAAGATGGTAAGGAAGTGTAGCCCATGGAAGTGTAGACCAGTGAGCCTGTCATCGGTGGGAGGCAAGTTGTTGGAGGGAACCTGAGGGATAGTATTTAAATGCATTTAGAAAGGCAGGGAGTGATTAGGGATAGTCAGCATGGCTTTGTGCATGGGAAATCATCTCACAAGCTCAACTGAGTTTTTGTGAAGAAGTAACAAAGTGGATTGATGAGGGCAGAGTGGTATATGTGATATCTATGGACTTCAGTAAGGTGTTCAATAACGTTCACCTTGGGAGGCTGGTTAGCCAGGTTAGATCTCATGGAGTACAGGGAAGACCAACCATTAGGATACAGAACTGGCTTGAAGGTAGAAGACAGGGGGTGGTTGTGGTCAGAGGTTTTTCAGACTGGAGACATGTGAACATTTGTATGCATCAAGGATCGGTGCGGGGTCCACTGCTTTTCATCATTTATACAAATGATTTAGATGTGAACACTGGGGCCACAATTAGTAAGTTTACAGATGACACCAAAATTGGAAGTGTAATAGACAGCAGCAAATAAAGTCACCTCAGAGTACAATGGGACCTTGATTCGATGGGCCAGTTGACTGAGGAGTGGCAGATGCAGTTTAATTTAGATAAATGTGAAATGTTGCATTTTGGAAAAGCAAATCAGAGCAGGACTATACGTTTAATGGTAAGGTGCTGGGGAATATTGCTGAACAAAGAGACCTTGGAGTGCAGGTTCATAGTTCCTTGAAAGCGAAATCACAGTAGATAAGCGAGTGAGGAAAGTGTTTGGTACGCTTTCCTTTATTGGACAGACCATAGTGTATAGGATTTGGGATGTCATGTTGCAGCTGTACAGGACATTGGTTCGGCCACTTTTGGAATACTGTGTGCAATTCTGGTCGCCTTCCTGTTCGAAGGATGTGGTGAAACTTGAAAGGGTTCAGAAAAGATTTATAAGGATGCTGCCAGGGTTGGAGGATTTAAGCTATAGGGAGAGGCTGATTTGGCTGGGGCTGTGTTCCCTGGAGCATTGGAGGCTGAGGGGTGACCTTGTAGAGGTTTATAAAATTATGAGGGGCATGGGTAGGATAAATAGACAAAGTCTTTTCCCTGGGGTTGGGGAGTCCAGAACTAGAGGGCATAGGTTTAGGGTGAGAGGGGAAGACATAAAAGAGACGTCAGGGGCAACGTTTTCACCCAGAGGGTGGTACTTATTTGGAATCCGCTGCCAGAGGAAGTGATGGAGGCTGGTACAATTGCAACATTTAGATTACTTACAGTGTGGAAACAGGCCCTTCGGCCCAACAAGTCCACACCGACCCGCCGAAGCGTAATCCACCCATACCCCTACATTTACCCCCTACCTAAAATACGGACAATTTAGCATGGCCAATTCACCTGACCCACACATCTTTGGACTGTGGGAGGAAACCGGAGCACCCGGAGGAATACCACGCAGACACGGGGAGAAACGTGCAAACTCCACACAGTCAGTTGCCTGAGGCGGGAACTGAACCCGGGTCTCAGACGCTGTGAGGCAGCAGTGCTAACCACTGTGCCACCGTGCCGCCCACCACGGCTCACCAAGGGATTTGGATTTGGATGGGTATATGAATAGGAATGGTTTGGAGGGATATGGGCCGGGTGCTGGCAGGTGGGACTAGATTGGGTTGGGATATCTGGTCAGCATGGACGGGTTGGACCGGAGTATCTGTATCTGTGCTGTACATCTCTGTGACTCTATGACTGACAGTCAGGAAGGGACTGAAGGGTATTTGGATTTCCAAATGGCACCAGATCAGGACAGGCTTAGATTGTGAAACAGATTTGACACAGATTGATTGGAAAGTAAATTGTGAAGAGGAGGTACGGGGTTTTTCAACTTCAGAGACAAAGCCCAGCAATGAAGCTGAAGTACAAAGGGATCTGGGAGTGCTCGCCCAGGATTCTCTAACGGTCAACTGGAAGGTGGAGTCCGTGATTAAGGAAGCGGAGTGTAATGTTGTTATTTAACTCAGGAGGGTTGGAATATAAAAGCAGCTTCTGAGACTTCATAAAGTTCTAGTTAGGCCCCATTTAGAATACTGTGTCCAATTTTGGGCCCCACCCCTCAGGAAGGACACACTGGCACTGGAACGTGTCCGGCAGAGATTCACACGGATGATCCCTGGAATGCTAATCCTAGGATACGATGAATGGCTGAGGATCATGGGATTGTATTCATTAGAGTTTAGAAGTTTGAGGAGAAATCTAATAGAAACTTATAAGATAATGCATGGCTTAGAAAGGGTGGATGCTAGGAAGGTGTTTCCATTGGGAGGGGAGAGTAGGATCCATGGGAGAGTGCAGGGAAGTGGAGTTGAAATGCCCATCAGCCATGATTAAATGGCGGAGTGCCCTCAATGGGCCGAATGGCCTTACTTCCACCCCTATGTCTTCTGGTCTTAATTGAACAGGCTGGTGCAGTTAGGAGGACAAATAATGCAGGAGCAGATCTTACCAGGGATTGGAGGAAGAGAGTCAGGAAAAGGCATCAGGTTATTACAGCCTGCAGTGAAACTTGACCAGGGACCAATTCTGTTTTGCTGCAAACAGTTCCAAACGTGTCTGAGCCTGGAGCTCCCTCCAATCTGAAAGCCGCATTAACCTCTGCCCTGTATTCTGTCTCTGAGCCGATGGTGTATCCGTTCTGTCACTGACCCTTTAGTCCCACGGGCATCAATGTTTCTCTCGGTCCCAATTGGAGACCTTCTCTCATCCACGTGAAGGAATTAGACCTTGAGCATTCCACTGACACTGTCTCCCATCAATCTTCATGGGATCCCCATGGCAGAGGGTAAAGAGCAAGGAAGGCCTTGCTGTGAGGGTTTTACTGAGACACCATCAGGAATCCTGGGGACCATGTCCCTCCCCAGACCGAGTGTAAACAGCCTCTGCAAACACACATCCCATTCTCAAGATGGAGCAATGTCTGACTGAAAACAGAGACTGTGGTGCTTCCCTGATACAGTCCCAGAGAGTTCTCAGGGTGTGATGTTCTGGAGGACATTGAACTGAAACAGAGAAACCAGGAGCAGGAGGAGGCCATTCAGCCCCTCTGATCCTGCTCTCCCATTCAGTACGATGACGGCTGATCCTCTATCTTGACTTTCTCTCCATACTCCGTGATGTCTTTAATCTGGAAAAGGATCATCAGGCTCTTTCCTGAATATATCCAGGGAGTTATCCTCCACACTTTCACACATTCAGACCCAGGGAGGTTTTGTCCCTGAGGGAGGGCAGGTTCAGATCTGCAGGAAGAATAGAGAAAGCAGAACGCTTCTGTTTAAAGTGGTGAGAAAACCTGAAATTAATATCTAGGGGGTTCAGCTGATCTTGTACACATATGTCAGAGAGTTAACCCAATGATAGTGTCAGGAAATAGGAGGACAAGCATTATTTCAATGTAAGGGGACTAACAGGGAAGGTGGATGGACTCAGGGCATGGTTAGAAACATGGGGCTGGGATATCATAGCGATTACAGAGACGTGATTCAGGGATGGACAGGACTGGCAGCTTAATGTTCCCTGATACCAATCCAATAGGGCAGGATAGGAAGGTGGGGCAAGACAGGGGAGGGAATGGCATTGTTGATCAGGGATAATATCACGGCTGTACTTGGGGAGGATATTCCTGAGAATACATGGAATGAAATTATTTGGGTGGAACTGAGAAATGAGAAAGGGATGATCACCTTATTGGGATTGTATTACAGACTGCAGGAGAAAGTGAGGACTGAAGGTGCTGGAGATCAGAGTCGAGAGTGTGGTGCTGGAAAAGCACAGCAGGTCAGGCAGCATCCAAGGAGCAGGAGAATCGACGTTTCGGACGTTTCACTTTCCTGATGAATGGATGATACCCGAAAAGGCAATTCTCCTGCCCATCGGATGCTGACAGACCTGCTGAGCTTTTCCAGCACCACACTCATGTACTATACCCTTATTCAGCAGGAAATCGAAGTGTCTATTAGTTTTAAAACAGCGATGGAAAAGGATAGGCTGGGTCTGCAAGTTAAAGTTCTAAATGGGAGGAAGGCCAATTTTGACGGTATTCTACAAGAACATTAAAAAGTTCAGTGGGGGAGCTGGGGGAGGGATGATTTGCAGATAAAGGGATGGCTGGAAAATGGGAAGCTTTGGAAAATGAGGTGACGAGAGTCCAGGGAGAATACGTTGCTGTTAGGGGGAATGGTAAGGAAAGGTAAGGTATAGGGAAAGCTGGATGACGAGAGAAATTGAGGTTTTGGTTAAGAAAAGAAGCATATGACAGGGATAGATAGCAGAAATCAAGTTTATCCTTGGAAGAGTATAATGGCAGCAGGAGTATCCTTAAGAGGGAAATCAGGAGGGCAAAAAGGGGACATGAGATAGATTTGGCAAATAGGGTTAAGGAGAATTCCCAAGGGATTGTATCAATACATTAATGACAAAAGGGTAACTAGGGAGACAATAGGGCTGCTCAAAGATCAGCAGGGCAGCCTATGAGTGGTCCTGCAGGAGATGGGGGTAGATATTAAATGAGTATTTTGCATCAGTGTTTACTGTGTTTTCAGAGTGGAGGCCTGTGACCAGTGGTGTGCCACAAGGATCAGTGCTGGGTCCACTGCTTTTTATCACTTACATAAATGGTTTGGATATGAATGCAGGAGGTATAGTTAGTAAGTTTGCAGATGACACCAAAATTGGAGGTGTAGTAGACAGTGAAGAAGGTTAGCCCAGAGTACAACGGGATCTTGATCAGAGGGGCCGATGGGTCAAGGGGTGGCAGGTGGAGTTTAATTTAGATCAATGTGAGGTGCTGCATTTGGAAAGGCAAATCAAGGTGTTATACACTTAATGGTCAGGTCGAGGGGAGTGTTGCTGAACCAAGAGACCTTGGCATGCAGCTTTATATCTCCTGGAAAGTGGAGTCACAAACAGATAGGATAGTGAAGAAGGCATTTGGTATGCTGTCCATTATTGGTCAGAGTATTGAGTATAGGAGTTGGGAAGTCACATTGCAGCTGTACAGGACATTGGTTCGGCCACTTTTGGAATATTGTGTGCAATTCTGGATGATGTTGCAGTCAGAAATGTGAAGGATAGGCATTCCCCAAGCAGAGACACAGAGTTCAACTCAGTTTCAACTGTCTCCATCAAACGTATCCCACACCCAGACACAAACAACCTCTCGACTGTGCTACAACAGGGTCGGTATTTCACTGGCTCTGTATTCTCAAGTGGAACTGTACTCTTCCACAAATTCAGCTCCGAGTTCTTTGTTTGATTCTCTCTGTTCTGCTGTCATTCTCTGATGGATTCCTGGATCTGAATGTCCTCATGAACAGGGCCATGTCCTGCTCCTGAACACAGCGTCTGATTTCATTGCGGTGTGTGATAGAGGAGCCCCTTGGTGTCAGGGGGAGGTCAGTCTCTCTCATGTATAATCTCACTATCACTCTCTTGCACACAATCTCTCTCTCACTTTCTGTCTCTCTCTTTCCTCATCTCCAGTAGATGATCTTGCTTTCGTTCTTGTATCCAAACGAACCAAGGGACATGAGGGGGAGAATGGGATTAGAGAATTGCACTCGATGATCGCACTCACACTCTCACACTGTCTCCTATACGTACACTCACACATGCAAGTGACTCTGTGTGTGTGTGTGTGTGTGAGAGAGACCATGTGTGTGTGTGCGCGTAAGTGACTGTGTGTGTGTGTGTGTGTGTGTGTGTGTGTGTGTGTGTGTGTGTGTCAGTGTCAGTCGGGCCCTGTATTATTGTGTAATTAAAACCTTTCATCTGGTACTTATTATGACATGAAAAATGACTTTCTGGCTCCGTGTATACAGATCACAGAAAGCTAACGGGCGAGACTCTCGGATGGTTTGTTGCTTCCCGGGTGCCAGGGTCCGAGACGTCTCGGACCGTGTCTTCAGAATCCTTAAGGGGGAGGGTGTGCAGCCAGAAGTCATGGTGCACATTGGCACCAACGACATAGGTAGGAAGAGGGGTGGGGAGGTCATTCAGGAGCTCAGGGAGTTAGGCTGGAAGCTAAAAGCTAGGACGGACAGAGTCGTCATCTCTGGGTTGTTGCCAGTGCCACGTGACAGTGAGGCAAGGACTAGGGAGAGAGTGCAGTTGAATACGTGGCTGTAAGGATGGTGTAGGAGGGAGGGCTTCAGGTATTTGGACAATTGGACTGCATTCTGGGTAAGGTGGGGTCTGTACAAGCAGGACGGGTTGCACCTGAACCAGAAGGGCACCAATATCCTGGGAGACAGGTTTGCTAGCACTCTACGGGGGGGTTTAAACTAATTTGGCAGGGGGATGGGATCTGGACTTGTAGTCCAGCAAGTAGGTTAGCTGTTTTTCAGGATGTCCAAGAATGTAGGGAGGCTGTGGAGAGGTAGCACTGACAGGGAATACTTGCGGACACAGCGATGGGTTCAAGTGTGTATACTTCAACGCAAGGAGTATCAGAAATAAGGTGGGTGAACGTAAGGCGTGGATTGGCACTTGGGACTGCGATGTTGTGGCCATCACGGAAACGTGGATAGAAGAGGGACAGGAATGGTTGTTGGAGGTTCCTGGTTACAGAGGTTTCAGTAAGATTAGGGAGGGTGGTAGAAAAGGAGAGGGGGGTGTTAGGACGGGCTACCGTCCCCGTGTTCGTTTGAAGGAGAGGAACACTGGATCTGATTCAAAATATAAGCTGGTTTAATGAGAGAGAGCCGTACAAAATACAGTGAGGTGTTTTCTGCTCACTGGAGAAAGCGCCTTCTGATCTATTGTTCTCTTTGTCTAGCTTTTTAGCCCCTCGCATCCCAGTGCTACATCCTTATTTGGTAGGATACGGTATACTCTTATGGGATTGGTCCCAAAGCTGATAACATTCTGTTACCTCAGTATGAGCTACGTGCAATCTAACACGGTTTCAATGTCCTGTTATCTGTTCACCCGCCCTGGGGCCTCATTATGCCATCAGCTTTTCAGTCTGTTCTTAGTGTAACATAATGGCTTACTGTTGTCTAGTGAAGCTAACAATTTCCAGACTTGCTAATACTACCTTACGTGAGCACTACCTAACAATAAAGTTTCTTAACACAACCTAACCTTAATAATGCTTCCTAACAGTGAGGGGTGCTGTTGCTAATTAGAAATGGTATAACGCCTGCAGAAAGGCAGTTGGAGGGGGATCTGCCTGTGGAGGTAGTATGGGCTGAAATCAGAAATAGGAAAGGAGCAGTCACCTTGTTGGGTGTTTACTATAGGCCCCCGAATAGCAGCAGAGATGTGGAGAAACAGATTAGGAAACAGACTTTGAAAAGGTGCAGAAGCCACAGGGTAGTAGTCATGGGCAATTTCAACTTCCCAAATATTGATTGGAAGCTCTTTAGATCAAGTAGATTGGTCGGGGTGGTGTTTGTGCAGTGTGTCCAGGAAGCTTTTCTAACTCAGTATGTAGATTGTCCGACCAGAGGGGAGGCCATATTGGATTTGGTACTTGGTAACGAACCGGGACAAGTGATGGGCTTGTTAGTGGGTGAGCATTTTGGTGATGGTGACCACAGTTCTGTGACTTTCACCTTGGTTATGGAGAGAGATAGGTGCGTGCAACAGGGTAGGTTTTACAATTGGGGGAAGGGTAAATACGATGCTGCAAGACAAGATCTGAGGAGCATAAGTTAGGAGCATAGGCTGTCATGGAAGGATGTCGTTGAAATGTGGAACTTTTTTAAGGAACAGATAAGACATGTCCTTGATATGTATATAACTGTCAGGCAGGAAAGAGATGGTCGTGTGAGGGAACCCAGGTTGACGAGGGAGGTTGAATGTCTTGTAAAGAGGAAGAAGGAGGCTTACATAAGGTTGAGGAAACAAGGTTCAGACAGAGCGTTGGAGGGATACAGGATAGCCAGGAGGGAGCTGAAGAAAGGGATTAGGAGAGCTAAGAGAGGGCATGAAAAATCTTTGGCGGGTAGGATCAAGGATAATCCCAAGGCCTTTTATGCGTATGTGAGAGACATGAGAATGACGAGAATGAGGGTAGGTCCGATCAAGGACAGTAGTGGGAGACTGTGTATTGAGTCGGAAGAGATAGGAGAGGTCTTGAATGAGTACTTTTCTTCAGTATTTACAAATGAGAGGGACCGTATTGTTGAAGAGGAGAGTATGAAACAGACTGGTAAGTTAGAGGAGATACTTGTTAGGAAGGAAGATGTGTTGGGCATTTTGAAAAACTTGAGGATAGACAATATCCTGACGGGATATATCCTAGGATTATGTGGGAAGCAAGAGAGGAAATTGCAGAGCCGTTGGCAATGATCTTTTCGTCTTCACTGTCAATGGGTGTGGTACCAGGGGACTGGAGAGTGGCGAATGTTGTGCCCCTGTTCAAAAAAGGGAATAGGGATAACCCTGGGAATTACAGGCCAGTTAGTCTTACTTCGGTGGTTGGCAATGTAATGGAAAGGGTACTGGGGGATAGGATTCATGAGTATCTGGAAAGACACTGCTTGATTAGGGACAGCCAGCACGGATTTGTGAGGGGTAGGTCTTGCCTTACAAGTCTTATTGAATTCTTTGAGGAGGTGACCAAGCATGTGGATGAGGGTAGAGCAGTGAATGTAGTGTACATGGATTTTAGTAAGGCAATTGATAAGTTTTCCTATGGTAGGCTTATGCGGAAAGTCAGGAGGCATGGGATAGTGGGAAATTTGGCCAGTTGGATAGAGAACTGGCTAACCGGTTGAAGTCAGAGAGTGGTGGTAGATGGTAAATATTCAACCTGGAGCCCAGTTACAAGTGGAGTTCTGCAGGGATCAGTTCTGGGTCCTCTGATGTTTGTAATGTTTATTCATGACTTAGAAGAGGGAGTCAAAGGGTGGGTCAGTAAATTTGCAGACAATACGCAGATTGGTGGAGTTGTGGATAGTGAGGAGGGCTGTTGTCAGCTGCAAAGGGACTTAGATATGATGCAGAGCTGGGCTGAGGTGTGGCAGATGGAGTTCAACCCTGTCAAGTGTGAGGTTGTCCATTTTGGAAGGATAAATAAGAATGCGGAATACAGGGTTAACGGTAGGGTTCATAGTAAGGTGGAGGAGCAGAGGGATCTTGGGGCCTATATTCATAGCCCTTTGAAAGTTGCCACTCAGGTGGATAGAGCTTGTAAGAAGGCCTATGGTGTATTAGCGTTCATTAGCAGAGGGATTGAATGCAAGAGGTGATGTTGCAGCTGTACAGGACCTTGGTAAGGCCACATTTGGAGTACTGTGTGCAGTTCTGGTCGCCTCATTTTCGGAAAGATGT
This sequence comes from Hemiscyllium ocellatum, assembly GCF_020745735.1. Lineage (NCBI taxonomy): Eukaryota > Metazoa > Chordata > Chondrichthyes > Orectolobiformes > Hemiscylliidae > Hemiscyllium > Hemiscyllium ocellatum. Next base: position 27,916,932 of record NC_083438.1, read on the forward strand.
GGAAGCTTTGGAGAGGATGCAGAGGAGATTTACCAGGGTGTTGCCTGGAATGGAGAATAGGTAGTACAAGGATAGGTTGAGAGTGCTAGGCCTTTTCTCATTGGAACGGCGAAGGATGAGGGGTGACTTGATAGAGGTTTATAAGATGATCAGGGGAATAGATAGAGTAGACAGTCAGAGACTTTTTCCCGGGGTAGAACAGAGTGTTACAAGGGGACATAAATTTAAGGTGAAGGGTGGAAGGTATAGGGGGTTGTCAGGGGTAGATTCTTTACCCAGAGAGTGGTGGGGACATGGAATGCGCTGCCTGTGGGAGTGGCAAGGTCAGAATCATTGGTGACCTTTAAGCGGCAATTGGATAGGTACATGGATAGGTGCTGAAGCGAGGGCAAATGTTCGGCACAACATCGTGGGCCGAAGGGCCTGTTCTGTGCTGTATTGTTCTATGTTCTGTGTTCTTTTAATGCGATGGTGTCACCAAATATTTGGAGAACATCTTATGATTTGCCAATTAATCCCAAGGGATGGGAGATGGGAAATGAGGAAGCCTTCCTGCATTGTACAGGGATCATGGACACCATGAACCAACTCAAAAAGGCTAACAGGTGGATGTGATAGTTTGCAGATCCTATGGGATTGGATAGAGTTACAGACAGAGACACAGACACTGACCAAGGGATAGGGTTTGTGAGAAGGATATTTCGATGCAGAGATGGTAAGTAAAACATTATCCGATTCTGAAATCTAATCAAGAAGTGTGGGGTGGTTTATATAAAGAATAACAGGTACCTGGGAGTGAGTTACCGACTGGAATCTAATGAAGGGGTTTGAGGTGGTTTATATCTGGTAGAACAGGTACCTCGCAGTGAGCTTCAGACTGAAATTTAGCATGGCCAATCCGCCCTAACGTGCACATTTTTGGATTGTGGGAGGGAAGTGAAGCCTTTTCTGCAAACACCTGCAGTTTGTGTCTATTTGATGTTTAAACTTCCTGCACAATTCCCATGTATCAGGAGGTCTGCGCTGGTGAATGCAACCTTCTTTGGCGATATCACAACAACATCTCTCACCATGAGTCAGATGCCTGACCATCCAGAGACCCAGAAATTCAGGCCAGTGCAATTCTGAGCGAATCCAGCTCCTCTTTTACTGAGAAAGCAGTGTGGTGGCTGGATTGCTGTGCAGACTGATGCCAACAACACCGTTTCAATCCCTGTCCCAACTGTGCCAGTTTAGGCAGGTCTGACTCCCAGTATTGACCCAGACACTGATGTGGGGTGGGGCTAATTATTTCTGATGGTTTCCCCTCGTTCAGATAGAGAGACAGCTATGGTCCATTCAAGGGGCAACACCTCCTTCCTTGTTAACCAACAAACCCCCCGGTTCATTTGACAATATGAGTGCAAACAAAAACAAAAAGAACAAATTAAGAAATTATTGTAAACCATTTGAGGTAAGGTCAAAACTTCATCAAAGTATGAACAGCTGAGGCACTCGTGCCCACTCCCTGGTATGTCAATGTGAACAGGGTTCACCTGCCCACTATCACAGTGATGTCACCCAGCCCCTGCAGGTCTGCCCATCTCATTATGGCTTTAAGTTGCTACAAGCCGGTTTATAAGGCATAACAGTATTACTGAAGGTTCTGCCATCCAGATCAATACACAGACGAAACCAGAATACACCTCATCAACCTTATAGTTTGCATTAATACATGAAGAATATAATTGCTTGATTAAGACAGTTGCAAAGCCAATTAAGAGTAAGAAACCAATCCAGCTTTGTATTGCTCCTTCCAAGGGTCGAGCTGTCCTAACCCAGCAATGGTTACTGGCTGGAACAGACTCGACTCCAACCCTGTCACCTCTTCAATTTGACATGTTACCGAGTAACGTGTGGAACGGATGTAACGGGTGCAATGGGTTGAAGGGCTTCCTCACTCGATACTGTTTCACTGTGTTCTGAAAGATTCAGGACAGATTGCAGATTTGAAGGTGCCACATTGGATTCCATTGCCTTCATCACGCTGCGAGCATTTGCAGCTGGTGTGTTCGTTGACATCATTGTAGTTGAGAGATCACATAAGCACCGAAAAGGGGAGAAACAAAGAAAACACTTTGGTTAAAAAAAATCTTTGCAATGCCAGAGACAAGCTTCATTGACAGTAGAACTCCATTATCAATTGAGGCAGTGGATGTTTTAAGTGACATGTAATTAAATTCTTCGGCACAATATACAGACTAGTTCCAAAGACTGGACATGTTCTGCAGTGAACGTCAAATGAGGATCTGGTACTGGTTTCAGTTCTCTCACATTGTTTCTTGGTCTTTGTTCTCAAAACACTCCCTCATTTCTCAGCGAGAGTTGACTTTGAGGTTTGCACTGAATCATTCTACATTGCTGCTTGAGGAATGAATGATTAATGTGCTTTCTTGATCATGGTGTAGGATTAGACTCTGAGATTGTAATTGGGCGGGAGACTAAGATTTATAAGACTAAGCTTTGGAACATCTGACCCCAGATCTCTTGAGAACTCGGGAGTTCCCCTTTTCTTTTCATTCTCCTTCTGTGGAGCTCCTTGGGAACTTTTGATTTGAGGGAAAGGCATTTGGGGTGGCACAGTGTCTCAGTGGTTAACACTGCGGCCTCACAGCACCAGGGACCCGGCTGTGATTCCAGACTGCAGTGATTGTCTGTGTGGAGTTTGCATGTTCTCTCTATGTCTGCGTTAACACCTCAGGTGCTCCAGTTTCCTCCTACATACCAAAGATATGAAGACTGGGTAGATTGACCATGCTAAATTGGCCACAGTGTCTAGGGAGGTGCACACGAGATGGATTAGCCATTGGAAATGCTGGGTTACAGGGATACTGGAGCAGGGCTGGGTCTAGGTGGGATGCCCTTCGGAGAGTCAGTGTGGGACTCAGTGGGCCGAATGTCGTCTTTCTGCACTGTAAGGGTTCAATGATATATCAGTGTGTAACCATTGATTGGTTAGCAAACTGATTCCAGGAAGTGAATGGGTATTGGTGTCCCCATCTGAGCGTAAATAACTACTTGTTGGACACTTCAGTGTCTTTGGGATAATTGAGGATTGAGTTCAACATCAGAGAAATCCCAAAAATAAATGAAAACAGAACAGACTTACCGTGAGCAATGCACAAACAGATAATGGTGAAAGCAAGAACCAACTTCATTGTCAAGCTTCGATGGGGTCTGTCAGAGACACAGATCAGTCACTTCTGTCTGTTATTGAGCTGCTGTTGTCTTCCTGATCACAGCTGTCCACTCCTCACTGCAGATACTCACTTGGTGTCTGCTTTATATTGAGACAGAACCATGACTCATGATGTTACACACATCTCAACTGACCTAATTATTATTCCTGTCAAATTACTTGTGAAGTAAATCACACGATTAGTCAATCTTCTGGAAGATTCCTCTGTGGTCACAGCCAATGGAAGTTGGACAGGACAGGATGCCATTGTATTGGAGGCATTTTGGAGAACGTTCTCCAGATAATTCCAGAGATGAAAGGTTTGTCCTCTGAGGCGATATTGAGCAGTTAAGGCCCAGGTTTACACGAGTTTGGAAGGACCTGAAGAAATCGAATTGAGGAACATAAGATGCAAAAGGAGACCGATAAAGTCAACGTGGAGCAGAGATTTTCCCTCGTGAGTCGATCTCGGTTATCAGTTTAAGGGAAAGTCACAGCAAATGTAAAACAGAGATCAGGAGGATTTATTTCTGTCAAACGGGTTGCGATTCTGTGGCATTCAGTACCCCAGAGTGCAATGAATGCTGGGACACTGAATAAATTTAAGGAGGAGATGGGCACATTTTTAATTAGTAACAGGTTAAAGGGCTTTGGAGACCAGGCAGAAAAGTGGTGTTGAAGTTGAGATGAGAACAGCCGTGATCGTATTGTATGGTGGACCAGGCTTGAGGGGCTGAATGGACTGCTCCTACTCCTATATCTTTTGGCCTTATGGACATTGAATGATACAGAAGAGAAATGAGATGTGGAACTGGACTGGATGGGGTTTCGATTGAGGGTTATGAGGAGAAGGTCAGGATCTTCCAACCCAGAGCGCATTCTGCTAGTCACTGTATTGACCAAACAGAATCGATTGGCCTGATTCAAATTTAAACAAAAGCTTTACAGTTAACTGCTCTCTGGTGAATTCTCCAGCACATCGCCATGACCAATCAGTGTATTTGTCACGAGCACCCTCTCCACATCTCGTCTAAATTGGTGTTCTCTTTGAGGCTTGGCTTTCTTGTGATTCTGTCCTGATGAGTACAAGACCAATATCTTTGAAAGCACATTTCTTTCCTCAGTAACGTATAGCTGAACGATTGATCGGATTTTGCTGCCTCAGTACAGGGACGCACATTCACAAAAACTGACTCAGATACAGTTTGTCAATCATACCTTGCTCAATGACCCTGTTCACGGTCAAATACCAATTTCCAGATTCCGTTAGTTAGATTCACAGTTGGTGAGCAATAATTGTGAAATTTTCAGATTCATTTTGAAGTAATAGTCTCAATAAGTATTGAACCCTTGATTCTGACAACACAGTTTTGGTCCCTGCACTGACAGAAGGATGTGAATGCATTAGAAGTAGCTCAGTGAAGGCTTACTCGACTCGTACCTGGAATGAGTGGGTCACCTTATGAGGATAGGCAAGGCAGGCTGGGTCTGTATCCTCTGGAGTTTACAGCCATAGAGTTGCAGACTCTTTGGTCCATCTTACCCTTGCTGACCGGATATCCCATGGTCCTGTAGTCCCATTTTCCAGCATTTGCCCCATCTCCCTCTCAATTCTTCATATTCATGGACCCATCCAGATGCCACTTAAATGTTGAAATGTTACCCACCTACAACACTTCCTCTGGCAGCTCGTTCCATACCTGCACCACCTTCAGCATGAAAGAGTTACCCATGGGGTCCCTTTTATATCTTTCCTCTCTCACTTTAAACCTATTCCCTCTGGTTTGGACTCCCCTGCCCTGGTATAAAGATCTTGGCCACTCACCCAATGCATGCCCCTCATGACCCCATGGAATGAGGTCAACCCCCTGCCTTCAATGCTCCAGGAGAAAAAGCCACAGCCAGTTCAGCCTCTCCCAACGGTCAGAAGTGAATCATTTCAAACAGGGATCTTGATCAGATGGGCCGAAGGCCTGAGAAGTGGCAGATGGAGTTTAATTTAGATCACTGTGAGGTGCTGCAAATTGGGAAAGAAACCTGAGCAGGACTTATAGACTTCATGGTAAGTTCTTGGGGAGTGTTGCTGAACAAAGAGACCTTGGAGTGCAGGTTCATAGCTCCTTGAAAATGGAGTTGCAGGTAGATAGGGTAGTGAAGAAGACATTTGGTATGCTTTCCTTTATTGTTCAGAGTATTGAGTACAGAGTTGGGAGGTCATGCTGCTGCTGTACAGGACATTGGTTTGGCCACTTTTGGAATATTGCGTGCAATTCTGGTCTCCGTCATATCGGAAGGATATTGTGAAACATGAAATGGTTCAGAAAAGATTTACAAGGATGTTGCCAGGGTTGGAGGACTTGAGCTACAGGGAGAAGTTGAATAGTCTGGGGCTGTTTTCCCTGGAGCATCAGAGGCTGAGGGGTGACCTTGCAGCGGTTTGTAAAATCATAAGGTGCATGGATAAATAGACAAAGTCTCTTCCTTGGTGTTGGGTAGTCCAGAACTCGAGGGCATAGGTTCAGAGTGAAATGGGAAGATATAAAATAGACCTGAGGGGCATCGTTTTCATGCAGAGGGTGGTATGTGGAATGAGCTGCCAGAGGAAGTGGTGGAGTCCAGTACGATTGCAACATTTAAAAGGCATCTGGATGGGTACGTGAATTGGGAGGGTTTGGAGGGATATGGGCCGGGTGCTGGCAGGTGGGATCAGATTGGGTTGGGATATCTGGTCGGCATGGACAAGTTGGACTGAAAGGTCTGTACATCTGTATGAACATATGACTCAATATAACATCCTGAGGGGACCTGACAGTGTGCGTGTAGAAAGGATGTTTCCTCTTGTGGGTGAATCTAGATCTCGGGGGTGACGGTTTGGAAATAAGTGAGCACCTGTTTGAAACCGAGATGGGAAAACATTTTTTCTCTCAGAGGGTGAGAGTCTTTGGAATTCCCTTCCTCAACAGGCAGTGGATGCAGAATCTTGCAGTATTTTTAAGGCAAAAATAGATTGATTCTTAATGACCAAGAGTGGGTGGGATTATTGGGGAAGGTGCAGGAATGTAGAGTTGATGTTAAAATCAGATCCGCTGTGATCTTCGTGGAAGGCAGAACAAACGTGAAGGGCCATGTGGCCTACATTTGTTCCTTCTATGGATGTTCTTCCTGATGTGCGATTCTCTGTCAGGAATGTGTTGATCTGCCAATCAGCTCTTGAATATCTCAGAGCCTGAATGGTAAATTCTCTATTAATTATTTGACACAAACATCCCACTTGGAATTTTTCATTGGCAATACCAGTGTTTATCACCCATTCCTAATTTGATGAAGGGCTGTTAAAAATCAACTACATTGTTGTGGGACTGTAAATGTGAGGTGTTGCATTTTGGTCAGACCAATCAGTGCAGGAGCTATGCACTTAATGATAGGGCCCTGCCAGTGTTGCTGAAAGAGAGACCTTGGGGTACAAGGTCATAGTTCATTGAAGTTGGAGTCGCAGGTAGACAGGGTGGTGAAGAAGGTGTTTGGTACGCTGGTCTTGAAAGGTCAGTGCATTGAGTATAGGAGTTGTGATGTCATACTCTGACAGTACAGGACATTGCTTTGGCCATTTTTATAATACTGCCATTAATCTAGTGTCCCTGCTTTCAGAAAGATGTCATTACACTTGAAAGGATGCAGAAGATACTCACAAGGATGTTGCCAGGGTTGGAGGCTTTGAGCTACAGGGAGAGGCTGAACAGGCTGGGGCTGCTTTCTTTGGAGCATCGGAGGCTGAGGGGTGACGTTAAAGTTTATAAAATCATGTGGGACATGAACTGGGTGAGGAGCCAAGATCTTTTTCCCAGGTTAGGTGATTCCAAAACCAAATGGCAAAGCTTTAAGGTGAGAGGGGAAAGATTTGAAAGGGACTCAAGGGGCAGCTTTACCGTGTGTGTGTGTAGAATGAGCTGCCAGAAGGGGGGTTGGAGGCTGGTGCAATTGGAGCATTTAAAAGGGTGGGTCCATGAAGAGGAAGGGTTTAGAGAGATATGGTCCCAATGCTGGGAAATGGGATTACATTAAATTAGGACATCTGGTCGGGATGGAAGAGTCGCAGCAAAGGATCTGTTTCCGTGCTGTCCAACTCCATGACTGTATGAATGGTGGTATGGTTCCAAGTCAGTGTGTTGAGTGTCTTGGAGTTGAGCTGATAGCTTATTGAATGCCAATTCTTTTGCTTTCCCTGACTGTCTCAGTCATGGGTTGGGAAGGTTTTCCACAGGACTCTTGCTTTGGTACTGCATTGCATCTTGTCCCAGTGCTGTTGCAGGCATTTTAGATGGGCTCATGACCATTGTAACATCCTGTGCCTTCAGTCATTCCTTGATGTCACATGGACTGAATCGAATTGGCTAATGGCTGATGTTCATGATGCTGGGAATCTCATGGGGGAGACCGAGATGGATCACCCACTTGGCACTTCTGGCTGAAGGTGTTACAGATGCTTCAGCCTCATCTTTTGGACGTGACTGGTTGGGATTCCCCAGGATGTTGGCTGGGTTGGAGCAGTTCAGTGATGAAGTGAGGCTGGCTAAGTTTGGGCTGTTTTCTTTGGAACAGGGAGGATTGAGGGGGGACCTGATAGAGGTGTATAAGAGTATGAGGGGCACGGACAGCCTGGATACAAAGCAACAGTTCCCCTTAATCACAGGGTCAATAACAGTGCGGGGGGAGTTGGGGGGGCTCATTTTAAGGTGAAAGGCAGGAGGGTTTGAGGGGATTTGAGGGTCACTATCACCCAGAGGGTGTTGGGGATCTGGAATGTATTACCTGAGAGGATACTCGATGTCATATCCTTTAAAAAGCACTTGGAGGAGTAGTTGAAATGTCAAGGCTCTGGGTCTAATGCAGGGAAGAGGGGCTGGTGTACACAGTGGTGTTCTACTGGGAAGGCTGATGCCAAGTCGAGTCATTGAGTCAGAGAAATATACACCTGCCAGCACCCGGCCCATATCCCTCCAAACCCTTCCTTTTCCTCCACCCCTTCAGATGTCTTTTAAATGTTGCCATTGTACTAGCCTCCACTACTTCCTCTGGCAGCTAATTCCACACACATACCACCCTCTGTGTGAAAACATCCCTCCGGTCTCTTTCATATCTTACCCCTTCCACCCTAAACCTATGCCCTCTAGGTCTGAACTCTCCCACCCCAGGGGGAGGCTATTTACCATATACACCTTAGCCATGTGCTTCATGATTTTACAAACCTCGACCAGCTCCCCCTTCAGCCTCTGACACTCCAGAGAAAATAGCCCTAGCCTATTCAACCTCTCCCTATAGCTCAAATACTCCAACTGTGGCACCATCCTTGTAAAACTTTTTTGAACTCTTGCAAGTTTCACAACATCCTTCCCTTAGGAAGGAGAGACCAGAATCGCACACAACATTCCAAAAGTGGCTCAAACACTGCCTGATGTAAAATACTCATTCACTCTCTTCCCCCATCTCCTGCAGTTCCACACGTGGGCTCTCTTGCTGATCTTGATGGAACGCAGTTCTCTCCCTCGTTACCCTTTTGTCCTTCATATATTCTTAAAATCCCTTTGGATTCTCGTTAAGCCTATTTGCCACAACTATTTCATGTCCCCTTTGTGCTCTCCTGATTTCCCTCTTAAGTAAGCTCGTATTGCCTTTATACTCTTTTACAGATTGACTCAATCTCTGCTGTCTATCGCTGACACTTTTCCTTCCTTTTCTTAACCAAAACCACAATTTCTCTCATTCCCCCATTATTCCCTTCCCCTACCAGCCTTGCCTTTCACAGGAACATACTTCTCTGAACTCTCGTTATCGCACGTCTGAAAACTTTTCATTTTCCAGCTGACCCTTTACCTGCGAACATCTGTCCCCACTCAACTTTTGAATGTTCTTGCCTAATACTGTCAATTGGCCTTCCTCCAATTTTGAACTTCAACTTTTAGATGTGGTCTCACCTTTTCCATCACTAATTTATTTTAAAACTAACAGATTTACAGTCACAGGCCCCTCAGTGCTCCCCCGCTGACACCTCAGTCACCTGCCCTGCCTTATTCCCCAAGAGAAGGTTTTGCAGCTTCTCTTGTAGGTACGTCTCAGTGCTGAATCTATGGCAGTCCCAGTCTATATTTGGAAAGATAAAATCCCTGACCCTATTATTCTTACAGATAACTGAGATCTCCTGAAAACATTGCTTCACAAATTCCCGCTGACTATTGGACTCTTCGCAAATATAATCCCAAGAAGGTCATCATCCCTTTCCGATTTCTCAGTTCCACCCAAATAACCTCCTTGGATGCATTTCCAGGAATATCCTCCCTCAATACAGCCATAATGCTATCTCTTATCCAAAACGCTACTCCCCCTCCTCTCTCATCCCCTTTTCTATCCTTCCTACAGCATTTGTATCCTGGAACATTAAGGCGCCAGTCCTGTCTGTCCCTGAGCCAGGTCTCTGTAATTGCTCTGATGCCCCAGTACCATGTCCCTAACCATGCCCTTCGTTCATCTGCATTCCCTGTTAGGCTTCTTGCATTGAAATAAATGCAGTTTAATTATCAATCCATCTGTTTTTTTTCCTGCTTGCCCTGACTGTTTCTATCACTCCTTTTCCCAACTGTATCAGTCTCAGATTGATCTCTTTCCCCGCTATTTTCCTGGATCCTCCCCTAAATTATTAGATTCAACCCTCCTGAGCAGCTCTTGCAAATCTCTCTGCTTGTATATTAGTCCTACATTACATTATGGAACAAAGCTTAATTAAATTATTACAAAGAAAACTTACTCGAGAAACTTAAAGGGAAGATTGCCATGTGACATGTTCTACCATCTCAAAATTAACATGAGGCAAACACAAGTAACAGATCATTGACATGAATAAACAACTCCCAAAATGCCTCAGATAGGAGATGTTGTCAATACAGGTTTCTTAGTGAAAGCCTTCCCCACGCCACAGCTCCCTTCAGGTGTTAGTGACGCTGTGGGACACCAAATCCCTTGTAAACCTCAAAAGGTTGTCAAATTATTCAGTTTTTGATGTCGTGAAGATGAGTCACATTAGACTCAATGCTAACGGTGTTTCTCTCTCCACACATGCTGCCAGACCTGCTGAGTTTCTGTAATGCTTATTGTGTTTGTTACAGTTTTGATGATCTTATCTTGAAACTGTGGAGAGATTTCAATATTAATATGAACATTACACATCTATATCACTGGTGCATAAAACTCTTATCAATTCCTTACCACCATTTCTTCAGATTGTTTGTTCTTTTCTGTCCAGAATTTCAATTGTTGTTTTAAAAAACCCGGATCCCTCCAGGCCAATGGCAGGTCATTCTGTGAAAATGTGTGTTTCATCAACATGAATTTGCTGTAACACGATTGAAGAATTGGGGACACTTTTGACAATGTGAACTTTTAAAATGTGTGTTGGCTGCAACATGATTGGCCCCAACACGTTAAGTGCTGTTCCTGAAGCGTGATTTTACTGAAACATGGAGTTGCACATGAATGGAGTGCAAGTTTATAGCTCCTTGAAAGTGGAGTCGCAGGTAGATAGGATAGTGAAGAAGGTGCTTGGTATGCTTTCCTTTATTGGTCACAGCATCAAGTGTAGGAGTTGGGAGGTCATGTTGTGGCTGTACAGTTGGTTCGGCCACTTTAGGAATATTGTGTGCAATTCTGGTCTCCCTCCTATCGGAAGGATGTTGTGAATCTTGAAAGGGGTCAGAAAAGATTTACAGGGATGTTGTCAGGGTTATAATTTGGAGATGCCGGTGTTGGACTGGGGTGTACAAAGTTAAAAATCACACAACACCAGGTTATAGTCCAACAGGTTTAATTGGTAGCACACTAGCTTTCGGAGCGACGCTCCTTCATCAGGTGGTTGTCTTGAAACATGATGACTATGTCGATATGTGCAATCTTTTTGGAGATCCTCTCCACTTTAAGCGGCGGTTAGTGGTGTCGATAGTAGTCATGAATCACCTGATGAGGGAGCGTCGCTCCGAAAGCTAGTGTGCTACCAATTAAACCTGTTGGACTATAACCTGGTGTTGTGTGCTTTTTAACGTTGTCAGGGTTGGATGATTTGAGCTATAGGGAGAGACTGAATAGACTGGGGCTGTTTTCCCTGGAGCGTCAGTGGCTGAGGGGTAACCTTGTAGAGGTTTATAAAATCATGAGAGTCATGGATAGGATAAACAGGCAGGGTATTTTCCCATTGGTGGAGGAGTTCAAACCCAGAGGGCATAGGTTCAGGATGAGAGGGGAAAGATTTAAAAGGGACCTAAGGAGCAACTTTTTTTCTGCAGAGAGTGATGTGTGCATAGAATGAGCTGCCAGAGGAAGAGGTGGAGGCTGGAACAATTACAGCTTCTAAAAGGCATCTGGATGTGTACATCAATAGGAAGGGTTTAGAGGGATGAGGTTCAGGTGCTGGCAAATGGGACTAGATTAGGTTCAGATATCTCGTCAACATGGACGAGTTGGAGTGAAGGGTCTGATTCTGTGCTGTACATCTCTGTGACTAATGCAATCATCATGTTACAGAAGAACTGGTTGTGTTGGCATTATCAAATCAGGTAAAATGTGAAGTGTAGGAGGGCTACCACAGAGAAATACCAAACATACTGAAAACAAGGAGTGAATTTACTAATGTCACAACAAAGGGTTGCTCAACAGTGGGAAATCAACTTGCAATAGGCAGGGATAAGTAATTCTACACAGTGTTCAATATTCGGTTGTGACTAATGGTGGACAATTAAATCATTAATTGGGGGAGGTCAATCACCTCCAACCTCATTGCCTGGAGGATCCCAACCCATCAGGTCCAAAAGATGAGGCTGAAGCATCTGTAACATCTTCAGCCAGAAGTGCCAAGTGGGTGATCCATCTCGGTCTCTCCCATGAGATTCCCAGCATCATGAACATCAGCCATTAGCCAATTCGATTCAGTCCCTGTGACATCAAGGAATGACTGAAGGCACAGGATATTGCAATGATCATGAACCCATCTAAAATGCCTGCAACAGCACTGGGACAAGATGCAATGCAGTACCAAAGCAAGAGTGGTGCAGAAAACCCTCCCCAACCCATGACGTGGACGGTCAGGGGAAGCAAAAGAATCGGCACATAAGAAGCTCCCAGCCCAACTCCAACACACTGACTGGGAACCATATCCCCATTCACACAGTCAGAGAGTTGGACAGCACGGAAACAGATCCTTTGGTGCAACTCTTCCATACCGACCAGGTATCATCATTTAATCGAATCCCATTTGCCAGCATTTGGCCCATATCCCACGTTTACGGCTGTAATCATGTTTTGAAGGAGATAGGTTGATGTGTGTCACGACGTTGGTGTGTAAAAATGGTAATATGGAACACTGTTGCCTCACAGCACCACGGACTCGGGTTCGATTTCCACCTCAGGCAACTGTCTGCGTGGAGTTTGTGCATTCTTCCCGTGTCTGCGTGGGTTTCATCTGGGTACTCAGAATTCCTCACACAGTCCAAAACGTGCAGGTTGGGATGAATTGGAAATGCTAAATTGTCCCATAGTGTCCAGGGATGTGCAGATTAGGGTGAATTGGCCATGCTAAATTGTCCCACAATGCCCAGGGATGTGTAGGTTAGGTTGGATTGGCCATGCTCAATTGTCCATCGGGCCCAGGGATATGTTGATTAAAGTAGATTGACCATACTAAATTGTCCTCTAGTGTCCAGGGATGTGTAAGTTAGGGTGAATTGGTCGTGATGAATTGTCCCATAGTGTTCAGGGATGTGCAGGTTATGGTGAATTGGCCATGCTAAATTGTCCATAGTGCCCAGGAATGTGTAGGCTAGGGTGAATTGACCACGATAAATTGTCCCATATTGTCCAGGGATGTGCAGATTAGGGTACAGTAGTAAAGGATTGGGTCTGGATGGCTTACTCTTCGGAAGGTCGGTGTGGACATGTTGGGCTGAAGGGCCAGTTTCCACACTGTAGGGATTCTATGGATTCTATGGGAACAGATTGGGGTGAGAAGTATGTTATATCACCTTTCACACTTATTTTTATTAGATTATGAGGTGATGTTTCAGTTTTATTATCAGAGGGGTGTCAGCCTCTACTTTGTAACAGATAGACCAAACCATGAGCCAACATTTCATGATGTAGTTCACCTCAGAGACAACACACCAGACAGCAGCAGCTGACAATAAAAAGCTGCAACTGCTCGAGCAGTGATGACAGATCCAGACACAATCACTGGGCGAGTTACAGAAGCTGACAGCTCCATGATGTTTGATGTGTCCTTCTTTATGATTCGGTGAAATTCATCCTAAAAACATTCAACTGCATTTATATTTGCTGTTAATATCTCCATCATGTCATTTGATGTCACAGGTTCATGATTGAGATTGGAGTTGTTCACACTGTCATGTTGGACCATCAACAGGAGCAGAATTGGCCCATCGAGTCTGCTTCCCATTGGATCATGGCTGATATGGTTCTCAACTCCATTCTAGTGCCTTCTCCCCCCTAACCTATGGTCCCCCTCACTAATGGAGAACCTATCTGTCACTATTTTAAATACACTCAGTGACGTGGCCTCCATAGCCTTCTGCAGCAGTGAGTTGCACAGAGACACCACTCTCTGTCTGAAGAAATTCTTCCTCATCTCAGTTCGAAAGGGTCACCCTTCACTCTCAGGGTCCTAGTCTCTCCTCCTGGGGAAATATCTCCACCACGTCCATTTTATCCAGGCCTGTCAGAATTCTGTAAGTTTCAATGAGATCATCACCATCCTTCTAAACTCCATCGAGAATAGATCCAGATTCCCCAGTTGCTCCAAGAATGATAATTGAGTTTTAGCCATTAAAAACTCCAAAGGGATTTCATAAATACATGAAGTACAAAAGTGTAACTAGGGAGAGAATAGGGTCTCTGAAAGTTCAGCAAGGCACAGTCTGTGTGGAGCCACAGGAGATGAGGGAGGGACTAAGTGAGTATTTTGCATCAGTGTTTACTGTGGAGAATGACATGGAAGACAAAAAATGTGGTGTTTTGTTGAACAATGTCCACATTACAGAGGAGAAGGTGCTGGATGGGTTGAAAAGCATAAAAGTGGATAAATCCCCAGGCCCCTGAAACTGTGTAGGAAGCTCAGGAAGTGATTGCTGGGCCCCTTGCTGAGATATTTGCAGATGACGCCAAAATGGGAGGTGCAGCGGACAGCGAAGAAGGTCACCTCAGAGATCAATGGGATCTTGATCAATTGGGCCAATGGGCCGAGGAGTGGCAGATGGAGTTTAATTTAGATAAATGTGAGGTGCTGCATTTTTGGAAAGCAAACCTTAGTAGGACTGAAACACTTAATGGTAAGGTCCTGGGGAGTATTGCTGAACAAAGAGATCTTGGAGTGCAGGTTCATAGCTCCTTGAAAGTAAAATCACCAGTAGTTACGCTGGTGAAGAAAACGTTTGGTATGCTTTCCTTTATTGGTCAGAGATTTGAGTATAGGATTTAGGATGTCATGTTGCAGTGTACAGAACATTGGTTCGGCAACTTTTGGAATACTGTATGCAATTCTGTTGGCCTTCCTGTCTGAAGGATGTTGTGAAATTTGAAAGGGTTCAGAAACGATTTACAAGGATGTTGCCAGGATTGGAGGATTTCAGCTACAGGGAGAGGCTGAGTAAGCTGAGGCTGATTTCCCTGGAGCATCGGAGGCTGAGGGATGACAATATAGAGGTTTATAAAATCATGAGAGGCATGGATAGGATAAATAGACAATATTTTCCCTGGGGTGGGGCGAGTCCAGACCTAGAGGGCAAAGGTTCAAGTTGAGAGGGTAAGATAAATAAGGGACCTAAGGGGTACCTTTTTCACCCAGAGGGAATTGAACTGCCAGAGGAAGTGGTAGAGGCTGGTACAATTTCTGTACTTAAAAGGCATCTGGATGGGTATATGGACAAAGTGCTGGCAAATGGGACCAGGTTAGGTTGGGATATTGGGTCGGCATGGACAAGTTGTAGGATCTGTTTCTGTGCTGTACATCTCCATGACTATGATTCTGAAAAAGCTGCTCTGTCTACAACTTTCTGACATTTGCAGGAAATGCTCTTTATCTCAGCCTCACTTATTATTGCAACCTACAATTTTAGCGATGATTTGGGCAGCTAATGAAGGAACATACCTTGAGGCCGAAGCAATGAAACTAATTGCAGTTGTGCAACATTTGATATAATTTACAGCACTTCAGAGCTCCCAATGGAGAAAGAATGCCTGAAATGTGAGCAGGAGGTGAACGCAAACACAAACGGAGCTCTCTCATTACTGAATAATCTACTTCGAAACAACTTCGATATTTTGGTATTTGAATGCGAGTCACTGTTTCTGTGTAACTGCAGGAACAGGAATGGGCCATTTAACCCTTTGATCCTGCTCCCTCTCTCTGCACATTCATGGCCATTGAAACAGTTACAAAGCCCTCGAGAATGAGGCTGGGGAAATAATAGTGGGGAACATAGAGGATGTAGGGCAGTGTAGCACAAGAACAGGCCCTTCGGCCCACCGTGTCTGTGCTGACCGTGATGCCATTCTAAACTAATCCCCTCTGCCTGCACATGGTCCGTATCCCTCGATTCCCTGCCTGTTTACGTGTCCAATGTCCCTTAAACTCTGTGACTGTATCTCCTCCCATCTCCCCTGGCAATGCGTTCCAGGCACCTCCCACCCTCTGTGGAATAAAACTTTCCTCGCACATCAGCTTTAAACGTTCCCCCTCTCACCTTAACCCTGCGCCTCCTGGTGTTTGAAGTTGGAGTTGAATAACTGGAAGACTGGATGACTAAGAAATGAAGGGTTTGGTGAAGAAGAAGAAGGAAGCATATGTTCCCCTGGAAGGGTGTTTGCTGCTCCTCAGATGCTGCCTGACCTGCTGTACTTTCCCAGCACCACTCTAACCTAGATTATGTCAGGTATAGACAGGAAGATGGAGTGAATCCTTAGAAGAGTATAACGGTAGTAGGAGTATACTGAAGAGGGAAATCAGGGGGGCAAAAGGGGACATGAGATAGCTTTGGCAAATAGAGTTAAGGAGAATTCCTAAGGGTTTTTACAAATACATTAAGGACAAATGGGTAACTAGGGAGAGAATAAAGATCAGCAAAGCACCCCATGTGTGGAGCAGCAAGAGATGATGGAGATAATAAGTAAACATTTTGCATCAGTGTTTACTGTGGAAAATGATATGGAAGATATAGAATGTAGGGAAATAGATGGTGACATCTTGAAAAATGTCCAGATTAAAGAGGGGGAAGCGCTGGATGATTTGAAATGAACAAAAGTGGATAAATCCCCAGGACCTGATCAGGTGTACCCTAGAACTCTGTGGGAAGCTTGTGAAGTGATTGCTGGGCCTCGTGCTGAGATATTTGTAGCATTGTCGCAGGTGAAGTGCCGGAAGATTGGAGGTTGGCTAACGTGGTGCCATTGTTTAAGAAGGGTGGTAAGGGTATGCCAGGGAACTACAGACCAGTGAGCCTGACATTGGTGGTGGGCAAGTTGTTGGAGGGAATCCAGAGGGACAGGATGTACATGTATTTGGAAAGGCAAGGACCAATTAGAGATAGTCAAGATGGCTTTTTATGTGGAAAATCATGTCTCTCAAACTTGATTGAGTTTTTTGAAGAAGGAACAAAGAGGATTGATGAGGGCAGATTGGTATATATGATCTATATGGACTTTAGCAAGGCATTCGACAAAGTTTCACATCGGAGACTGGTTAGCAAAGTCAGATCTCATGGAATACAAGGAGAGCTAGCCATTTGGACACAGAACTGGCTCAAAGGTAGAAGACAGAGGGTAGTGGTGGAGGGTTGTTTTTCAGACTGGAGGCCTGTGACCATCAGAATGCCACAAGGATCGGTGCTGGGTCCCCTAATTTTTGTCATTTATATAAATGGTTTGGATATGAGTTTCAGAGGTATAATTAGTAGGTTTGTAGATGACACCAAAATTGGAGGTGTAGTGGACAGCGAAGAAGGTCACCTCAGAGTACAACAGGATGTTGATCAGATGGGCCAATGGGCTGAGGAGTGGCAGATGGAGTTTAATTTAGATAAATGCGAGGTGCTGCATTTTGGGAAAGCAAATCTTAGGACTTATACACTTATACACTTAAGGTCCTGTGGAGTGTTGCTGAGCAAACAGACCAGGTTCATAGCTCTTTGAAAATAGAGTCGCAGGTAGATAGCATAGTGAAGAAGGTGTTTGATATGCTTTCCTTTATTGGTCAGAGTCTTGAGTACAGGAGTTGTCATGCTGTGGCTGTACAGGACACTGGTGAGGCCACGTTTGGAATATTGCATGCAATTCTGGTCTCCTTCCTACTGGAAGGATGTTGTGAAACTTGAAAGGGTTTCGAAAAGATTTATAAGGATGTTGACAGGGTTGGAGGATTTGAGCTATAGGAAGAGGTTAAATAGGCTGGGGCTGTTTTCCCTGGAGCATTGGAGGTTGGGGGTGACCTGATAGAGGTTTATAAAATCATGAGGAGATAAATAGACAAGGTATTTTCCCTAGTGTGCTGGTGTCCAGAACTAGAGGGCATAGGTGAGAGGGGAAAGATATAAAAGAGACTTAAGGGGCAATATTTTCACACACAGGGTGGTACATGTATGGAATGAGCTGCCAGAGGAAGTGGTGAAGGCTGGCACAATTGCAACATTTAAAAGGCATCTGGATGGGTGTAGGAAAAGGAAGGGTTTGGAGGGATATGGGCCGGGTGCTGGCAGGTGTACATCTCTCTGACTCTATGACTCGACTTGGCATCAGCCTTCCCAGTAGAACACCACTGTGTACACCAGCCCCTCTTCCCTGCATTAGACCCAGAGCCTTGACATTTCAGCTGCTCCTCCAAGTGCTTTTTAAAGATTATGAGATCAATACCCTCTCAGGTAGTACATTCCAGATCCCCACCACCCTCTGGGTGATAGTGCCCCTCAAATCCCCTCGCAACCTCCTGCAATTCACCTTAAAATGAGCCCCCCCGCTCCATCTCCGTTATTGACCCTGTGATTAAGGGGAACTATTGCTTTGTATCCAGGCTGTCCGTGCCCCTCATACTCTTATACACCTCTATCAGGTCCCCCTCAATCCTCCCTGTTCCAAAGAAAGCAACCGAAACTTAGCCAGCCTCTCTCCATCGCTGAACTGTTCCATGCCAGCCAACATCCTGGGCAATCTCCTCTGTACCCCATCTGGTGCAATCACAACTACATCCAAATGGCGGCACGGTGGCTCAGCGGTTGGCATTGCTGGTTCACTGCACCAGGGGCCTGGGTTCAATTCCTTGCCTTCCCACAGAGTTCTCGAGCCCATCTGATCAGGTCGTGGGGGTTTACCCACTTTTATGCATTTTAAGACACCCAAGGCAAACACAAGTAACAGATAAATCACATGAATAAACAATCCCCACAATGCCTCAGGTAGGAGAAGTTGTCAAGACAGACCGCACGGGTTTCTTGGTGAAGCCCTTCCCCACGCCACAGCTCCCTTCAGACGGTAGTGACACTGTGGAACACCAAATCCCTTGTAAACTTCAAAGGTTTGTCAAATTAGTCAGTGTTTGATGTTGTGAAGATGAGTCACATTAGACTCAATGTTAATGGTGTTTCTCTCTCCACAGATGCTGCCAGACCTGCTGAGTTTCTGCAATGCTTTCTGTGTTTGTTTCTGATAATCTGATCTTGAAACTGTGGCGGGAATTCAACATTAATATGAATATTATACTTGTATATATTGCTGGTGCATAAACTCTAATCGTTCTGAACCACCATTTCTTGGCAGTATGCCGAATGGAACCATCGCGTGACAGAAGAACTGACTGTGTTGGTGTTATCAAATCTGGTCAAATGAGAAGAATAGGAGGCCTACCATGGATTAACACAAACATTCCCCAAACAAGGAATTAATTTACTAATGTCACAACACAGGGTTGCTCAACAGTGGGAAATCAACTCACAATAGGCAGGGAGAAGTAATCCTACACAGTCATTCCACATTTGGTTGTGACTAGTGATGGAGAATTAAATAATTAATTGGGGGAGGTCAATCACCTCCAACCTCATTGCCTGGAGGATCCCAATCCATCTGGTCCAAAAGATGAGGCTGAAGCATCTGTAACACCTTCAGCCAGACGTGCCAAGTGGGGATCCATCTCGGTCTCCCCCATGAGATTCCCAGCATCATGAACGTCAGCCATTTGATTCAGTCCATGTGACGTCAAGGAATGATTGAAGGCACAGGATGTTACAATGGTCATAAACCCATCTAACATGCCTGCAACAGCACTGGGACAAGATACAATGCAGTATCAAAGCAAGAGTTCTGAGGAAAAACCTTCCCAACCCATGACTGAGAATTTCAGAGGAAACAAATGTTTAGGCACACAATAAGCTCCAAGCTCAACTCCAAGCCACTCAACACACTGACTGGGAACCATACCACCATTCATACAGTCATGGAGTTGGACAGCACGGAAACAGATCCTTTGCTGCAATTCTTCCATCCCGACCAGATATCATCATTTAATCGAATCCCATTTACCATCATTTGGAACATATCCCTTCAAACCTTTCCTATTCATGTACCCATCCAGATGCCTTTTAAATGTTGTATTTGTACCAGCCTCCATCACTTCCTCTGGCAGTTCATTCCTTGCACACACCACCCTCTGTGTGAAAAATCTGTCCCTTAGGTCCGTTCAGTTTTGGACTCCCGTAACTTGAGAAAAAGGTCTTGTCTATTCACCCTATCCAGGCCCTTCATGATTTTATAAACGATCAGTTCACCCCTCAGCCTCCAATGCTCCAGAGAACGTAGACCAGCTTATTCAGTGTCGAAAGTTCAAACCTGCCAACCCCGACAACATCCTCATAAATCTTTTCTGCACCCTTTCAAGTTTACCAACATCTTTCTGAAAGCAGGGAGACCAGAATCAAATGCAGTATTCTGGACTAACTAATGTCCTGCACAGCCGCAACATGACCTCCTAAGTCCAATACCCAATGCATTGACCTATAAAGACAAGCCAAGCAAATATCTTCTTCACTGGCCTGTCAAACTGCAACTCCACCTTCAAGAAACCATGAACTTGCAAGCCCAGGTCACTCCCTAGGGTGGTATCATTAAGTCTATAAGTCCTGAACCGATTTGTCCTTCCCAAAATGCAACACCTTGAACTGACAGGAGAATGTGGTTGACCCCTAACAGCCATCTGGAAAATTAGGGATGGGCAATAAACACTGGCATTGCCTATGGAAAATTCTGAATGGGATGCTTGTGTCAGATCATTAATACTTGAGGAGTTGAGTTCACGTTCAGAGACATTCAAGAAATGATTTGCAGACCAAGACATTTCTGAAGGAATGAATCATATGCCAGGAAGAAGTTCCAAAACAAGCAACAGCAATAGGCCATTCGGCCCTTCAAACCAGCTCTGCCTTCCATGAAAGAGATGGGCTGATCTGATGTTAATCTCAACTCTACATTCCTGCATATCCCCAAAAGCCCATCCCACCTTGGGGGGCAGGGTGTCTCAGTGGTTAGCCCTGCTGCACCGCTGCACCAGGGACCTGGGTTCGATTCCAGCCTCAGGAGACTGTCTCTGTCGGGTTTGCACATTCTCCCATGTCTGCGTGGGTTTGCTCTGGTTTTTTCCCATTATCCAGGGATGTGTAGGTTAGAGTGGATTGATCATGCCAAATTGTCCCGTAGTGTCAAGGGATGTGTAGGTTAGAGTGGATTGGTCATGCCAATTGTCCCGTAGTGTCAGGGATGTGTAGGTTAGGGTGGATTGGTCATGCCAAATTGCCTCGTAGTGTCCAGGGATGTGCAGGTTAGAGTGGATTGGTCATGCCAAATTGCCTCGTAGTGTCCAGGGATGTGTAGGTTAGAGTGGATTGGTCATGCCAAATTGTCCCGTAGTGTCCAGGGGTGTGTAGGTTAGAGTGGATTGACCATGCTAAATTGCCCACAGTGTTCAGGGATATGCAGGTTAGTTGCAGTAGTCAGGGGTGAATGTAAAACCATATGTTTGGGGAAATGGGTCTGGATGGGATACTCGTCAGCAGGTCAGTGTAGACTTGGGTCAAATGGCCTGTTTCCACACTATATTGATTCAAGGAATTTTATCATTGTAATTCGGAATCTATCTGGCTGTGACTGAAAAATACTTAAAGATACTGCATCCACGACCTTTTGAGGAAGGGAGTTGCAAAGACTCTGAACCCTCCGAGGGAATAAAAATGATTTGTCTTCTTTGTTTTAAATGAGTGCTCACTTATTTTTAAACCATGACCACCTAGTTCTAGATTCTCCCACAAGCATAAACTGTCCTTTCCACACCCACCCAGCCAAGCCACTTTGGGATCTTATATGGATTAAAAAAAATCATGTCTGACCATAGGGAGAGGCTGGATACAATGGGAATGTTTCCCCTGGAGCGTCAGAGCCTGAGGGGAGACTTTATAATGTCATGAGTGGCACAGATAGGATTATTAGCCAAGATCATTTTCATACAGTTGGAGGAGTCCAAAGCAGAGGTCACAGGTTTAAGGTGAAAGATGAAAGATTTAAAAGGGTAACTTTTTCACACAGAAGATGGTGTGTGTATGGAACTAGCTGCCAGAGGAAGTGGTGGAGGCTGGTACAATTATAACATTTAGAAGGCATCTGGATGGGTACAAGAATTCATAGAGTTTAGAGGGATATGGGCCAATTGTTGGCAAATGGGACTGGATCAGGTTAAGATACCTGGTCGCCATGGATGAGTTGGACCGAAGGGCCTGTTACCGTGCTGTATAACTCTATGGCTCTTCCAAGCTCCAGAGCATATGGTGCCAGCCTGCCTTGTCTTTTTTCATTCGGTGACCCAGTCCTTCCAGGTATTAGTCTGGACGACCTTCTCTGAATGGATTCACATTCTTCCTTCAGTCTGGGGACCAATACTGTGCTATCTGAATCAAGGGCCCAATACTTATTTCAATTATTGATTCGTAATGAATTGGAAAATTGCATGCGTATTCTTAGCTAACTACGAATCTAACTAATGGATTCTGGAAAATGGTACATGACCATTAGAAGGGTCAGTGAGCAAGATATGATTGACAAATTGGTGTCCATGGGTATTTACCAATGGGTCAACGACAAGACCAAGCGAACCACACAACGCATCCGGTTAGAAATACTGCCAAGACAGATCCCACTGATTTCTCAGCAAAAACCCTTCCCCAGCTCACAGCTCCCTCCAGATATTAGTGACATAGTAGATGCTTTGCAAACTTTACAAGATATTCAAATTGTTCAGTTTTTGATGTCATGAAGATGAGGCACATCTGACTCAAGATTATCTCTGTTTCACTCTCCACCGATACCGCCAGACCTACTGAGTTTCTGCGTTTGTTTCAGTTTTTGATGATCTGATCTTGAAACTGTGGAGAGAATTTGGTATTAATATGTACATTACATATGTATATACTCTTTTCAAATACTTATCACCATTTCTTCAGCTGGTGACACATTGCTAAAGCTGTTTGTTTCTGTTGTCCAAACTTTCAACTGAAGTTTTCAAATCTTTGGCAATATCAAACCTGGGAAATGAGATGTGCAGGACAGTGAGCAAGGAGCAGCAAACATATCGAAAACAAAGTCAATCTGAAAATGTCACAAGGAGAAAGGGAAGACTGCAGATGCTGGAGATCAGATCAGGCCTCACTCCTGATGAAGGGCTTATACCAGAAACATCGATTCTCCTGCTCCTCGGATACTGCCTGACCGGCTGTACTTTTCCAGCATCACACTCTTCGCCTGGTAATGTCACCACACAGGGTTGCTCAACAGTTAAAAAAATCAGCTTACACCAGGTTGAGTGAAATGATCTGACAATGGTCATTCCACATCCAGTTGGAACTGTTGGGGAATAATTAAACATGCAATTGGGAGGGAGCACTCACCGCCATCTTCAATGATTGGGGATTCCAGCCAATCAGTCCAAAAGACGACTGAGGCTGACAGAATGTGCCAGGCCTGGGTGATCCATCTGTGGTCTGCCCCATGAGTCCATTCCCCAAGCTTCCTGAATGTCAGCCATTAGCCAATTCGGTTCAACCCACGTGGAACCATCGAACATGCCTGCAATAGCACTGGGACAAGCTGCAATGCAGTACCAAAGTGAGGGCCCTCCATAAACACCTCCCAATCCCATGACCTGGAAGGTCAAGAGAAACAAAAGAATAGGCACACAGTAAGCTACAAGCTCAAGTCAAAGCCACTCAACACACTGACTTGGAACCATATCACCATTCAGATAGTCATTGAGCTGTACAGCATGGAAACAGATCCTTTGGTCCAACTCATCCACGCTGACCAGATATCCTAAATTAATGTAGTCCCATTTGTCAGCTTTTGGATCGAATCCCTCGAAACCCTTTCTATTCATGTACCCGTGCAGATGCCTTTTAAATGCTGCAATTGCACCAGCCTCCAACACCTCCCCCCCCCCCCCCCCCCTCTGGCAGCTCATTCTACACACACACATGACCCTGTGTGTGATAAAGTTGCCCCTTGGGTCCCTTTTCAATCTTTCCACTCTCATCTTAAAGCTTTGCCACCTAGTTTTGGACTCCCCTCACATGGGAAAAAAAGATCTTGACTTTTCACCCTATCAATGCCCCACATGATTTTAAAAACCTCGATCAGGTCACCCCTCAGCCTCCGATGCTCCAAAGAAAGCAGCCCCAGCCCATTCAGCCTCTCCCTGTAGCTCAAAGCCTCCAGTCCTGGCAACATCCTTGTGAGTATTTTCAGTATTCTTCCTGTTTAACATCATCTCTCTGAAGGCAGGGAAACCAGAATTGTATGCAGTATTACAAAAATGGCCAAAGCAATGTCCTGTACGGCCATAGCATGACATCTCAACTCCTATACTAAATGCACTGACCTTTCAAGACAAGCGTACCAAACGCCTTTCTCACCACTCTGTCTACCTGCGACTCCACCTTCAAGGAACTATGACTTGTACCCCAAGGTCTCTCTTTCAGCAACACTGGCAGGGCCCTATCATTAAGTGCATAGCTCCTGCACTGATTGGTCTGACCAAAATGCAACACCTCACATTTACAGTCCCACAACAATGTGGTCAACAGCCCTTCATCAAATTAGGAATGGGTGATAAACACTAGTATTGCCAATGAAAAATTCCAAGTCTCAGATTATTAACAGAGGGTTTACAATTCAGGGTCTGAGATATTCAAGAGCTGATTTGCGAATCAACACATTCCTGACAGAGAATCGCACATCAGGAAGAACATCCAAAGAAGGAACAAATGTAGGCCACATGGCCCTTCACGTTTGTTCTGCCTTCCACGAAGATCACAGCGGATCTGATTTTAACATCAACTCTACATTCCTGCACCTTCCCCAATAATCCCACCCACTCTTGGTCATTAAGAATCAATCTACTTTTGTCTTAAAAATATTTGAAGATTCTGCATCCACTGCCTGTTGAGGAAGGGAATTCCAAAGACTGTCACTCTCTGAGAGAAAAAATGTTTTCCCATCTCGGTTTCAAACAGGTGCTCACTTATTTTTAAACCGTCACCCCGAGATCTAGATTCTCCCACAAGAGGAAACATCCTTTCTACACACACCCTGTCAGGTCCCCTCAGGATGTTATATATTTGAAAGATTCACTTCTGACCACTGGGAGAGGCTGAACTGGCTGTGGCTTTTTCTCTTGGAGCATTGAAGGCAGGGGTTTGACCTCATTCCATGGGGTCATGAGGGGCATGCATTGGGTGAATGGCCAAGATCTTTATACCAGGGCAGGGGAGTCCAAACCAGAGGGAATAGGTTTAAAGTGAGAGAGGAAAGATATAAAAGGGACCTTATGGATAACTCTTTCATGCTGAAGGTGGTGCAGGTATGGAATGAGCAGCCAGAGGAAGTGTTGTAGATGGGTAACATTTTAACATTTAAGAGGCATCTGGATGGGTCCATTAATATGAAGAATTGAGAGGGAGATGGGGCAAATGCTGGAAAATGGGACTACAGGAGCATGGGATATCTGGTCAACAAGGATGAGTTAGACCAAAGAGCCTATTTCCATGTTCTGCAACTCTATGACTCTTCGAAACACCAGGGGATACGGACCCAGCCTGCCTTGCCTATCCTCTTATTCCAGGTATGAGTTACGCAAACCTTCTCTGAGCTACTTCTAACTCATCCTTCTATCAGTCCGGGAACCAAAACTGTGCTGTCAGAATCAATACTTATTTCAATTATTAATTCAAAATGAACTGAAAATTCCACAAGTATTGCTAACCAACTGTGAGTCTAACTAATACAATCCGGAAATTGGTATTTGGCCATGAGCAGGGTCATTGATCAAGGTATGATTGACAAATTAGTATCCGAGTCAGTGAGGCAACAAAATCAGATCAATCGTTCAGCTATAGGTTAATGAGGAAAGAAATGTGTTTTCAAAGATATTGGTCTTGTACTCATAGAGTCATGGAGATGTACAGCATGGAAACAGACATTCAGTCCAATTCATCCATGCCAACCAGATAGCCCAACCCGATCAAGTCCCACCTGCCAGCACCTGGCCCATATCCCTCCGAACCCTTCCTATTCATTTACCAATCCAGATGCCTTTTAAATGTTGTAATTGTACCAGCCTCCACCATGTCCTCTGGCAGTTCATTCCATACACATACCATTATCTGCATGAAAACGTTTCCCCTTAGGTCTCTTTTATATCTTTTTCCTCTCAATCTAAATTTATGCCCTCTAGTTCTGGACTCCTCCACCCCAGGGGAAAGACTTTGTCTATTTATCCTATCCATGCTCTTCATGATTTTATAAACCTCTATGAGGTCACCCTCAGCCTCCAGCATGAAACCAACATGGTCATTCTAAAGATGAGAGACTTAACAAACAATCTGGATCTTTTTCAACATATAATTTCTGTTACATCACACTGTAAACTTTTGCTATAAATTCTGTGTCTTACAATCTTATTCTCCACAATCACCTGATGAAGGAGCAGCGCTCTGAAAGCTAGTGCTTCCAAATAAACCTTGGACTATAACCTGGTGTTGTGTAATTTTCAACTTTATTCTATCCATGCCTCTCATGATTTTATGAACTTCTAACAGGTCACCTCTCAGCCCCAATGCTCCAGGGAAAACAGCCTCAATCTATTCAGCCTCTACCGTTAGCTCAAATCATCCAACCCTGACAACATCCTTGTCAATCGTTTCTGAACCCTTTCAATATTCACAACATCCTTCCGACAGGAGGGAGACCAAGGAATACTCCACAAGTGGCCGAATGAATGTCCTGTACAGTCGCAGCATGACCTCCCAACTCCGAGACCTGATGCTCCAATGAATAACGGAAAGCATACCAATCGCCTTCCTCACTATCCTATCCACCAGCAACTCCATTTACAATGAGCTATGAACCTCCACTCCATTCTTGTGCAACTTCACATTACAGAAAAATCGCGCTTCAGAAACAGCACTTAAAGTGTTCGTGCCAATCATGTTGCAGCCAACACACATTTTACAACTTCACAATGTAGAAAGTGTCCTCAATTCTTCAATGATGTTACAGTGAATTTGCGTTGATGGAACACAAATAACAGAACAACCAGCAATTGGTCCCTGAGGGATTCCTAAGGGATAAACATTGAGTCTAATGTGACTCATCTTCATGACATCAAAAACTGACCAATTTGACAGCCTTGTGAAGTTTACAAGGGATTTGGTGATCCACAGTGTCACTAATATCTGAAGGAGCTGTGGCCTGGGGAAGGCTTTCACTGAGAAACCCGTGGGATCTTTCTTGACAACATCTCCTATCTGAGGTATTGTGGTAGTTGTTTATTTATGTGATTTATCTGTTCCTTGTGTTTGCCCCATGTTAGTCTTTAGAGGGTAGAACGTGTCGCATGTCAATCTTTCATTTTGCCTGTTTCTTGAGTAAGTTTTCTTTGTAATAAGTTAATTAACTTTGTTTAATAAAGTCACCTCAGACATACTTTTTGTCGAGGGGACTAATATATGAGCAGGGAGATTTGTGAGAGCTGCTCAGGACGACTGAACCAGTAATTCTGGGGCAGATCCAGGGAAATAGTGAGGAAAGAGATCACTCTGAGACTGGTACATTTGGGAACATGAGTGAGACAAACAGTCAGAGCAGGAAGGAAAAAACCAGGAGAACAAGGTAGGATTGATAAACTAACTAAACTGCATTTATTTCAATGCAAGAAGCTAACGGGGAAGGCAGATGAATTGAGG